>NC_064618.1:248981075-249256075 GCF_023898315.1 Schistocerca nitens | reverse complement strand
CTGCAATGCACAAAAGCACATGGACTTGTACCACTACTGAAATAAATTCCTGCTTGCTTTCTCTAATGCATTGAGGTGCACTCTGTTGGCAGCAGGACGAACCTGGAGTTGTCCCACTATGCAAATAAATTAAAAACGACTTGTGTGAGTTTGTACATGAGGATAATTCCATTTTCTTAAAAAGTGGACTTGTACCACTATTGAAATAAGCCCTTCATATTCTAGTCTAAGGTATAGGAGCATTGTAACTCCACTGGCATCACACTACCCATTGAACTCCAGGACCTACCAAAATTATCAGTTCATTTTTACAGCTTGGTGGTAGATGAAAGCTATCCAGATCAATTCAAAGAGCACATTGTGCAGAACAAAAATTACGATAAGGTGTAAAGTAATTGGACCCCTCTATTTTTCAAAAGTAGCCAGTAGGACTCCAAACATGTAGATTTTTTTTGTTATTCTCGAAGGGTGGGATGAAACATTCGGTCTGGAACAAAAATATATCCCACCAATTTTCTTTCCAGTTGAATAAACACGGTCATAAATGGCATTTCTGTGATAGATGGCTCGACTCATTTACAGTGAGCAAGTATTTAGCAAAGCCTATAATTGGTTGTTCTAGCCAGGAACCGGTATATGTTGAAATACCTACAGGTAAACATGTTCTTGAACTTTAAAGACATCCACCTCCAGGAGTGCTATTCCTTTGTAGTTTATGCCAATTTCGAGTACCTTCTAGCTCCTGTGGTTCATCATGAAGTTGATCCCACTGCCTCTTACAGCATCTTCACAAAACGGCATGTACCATAAGTGGTGGCATATCTAGTTGTATGCTCATATGATTCCAGTTTCAGTCATTTCGATTCACATGTTAGGAATAATTCTTTGAAATGGTTGTTTACTGATCTTGCAAACTTGGATGGTGTGCCAATGTGACTTATTGGGTGTGGCTATAAAATAATGGGACTATTGCTGTGAAACAATTTATTTTAAAAAAATATTTATTTACTTATTGCCACCCCAAACATAGTACACTCCTCTGACCCTACAACTCCCCATGGGAATTTTCCATTGATGGAAATAGTGCTGGAAGTCTTCATCTGTGAGCTCCCTGCTGATGCATGTTGCCTTTGCTTTCACTGCATCAATGGACTGAAATCTTTTTCCTTTTAATACAGATTTGACAGTGGGGAATAGATAAAAGTCATGTGATTCTAGCTTGGTCGAAAACGATGGGTGGCCGAAAACTGGGATACTGTGCTTCACTAGAAACTTCTTAATAGACAATGTGGTATGAGCTGGTGCTTTGTCTTGATGTAGAACCCATGACTTGTTCTTCCACAGCTCAGGTCTTTTTTTTCCTTTTTTTCTCACAGGCTTGAGCATGAACCTCAATATAGTAATGTTGATTAACAGTTTGACCTTCAGGAATCCACTGAAAATAAACAACTCAATGAATATTGAAAAAACAGTCGTCATCGCTTTCAATCTTCGTTTGCTCATTCGAGCTTTTTCTATTCATTGTGAAGTTGCACCCTTTAGTGCATGGATTGGAACTTAGTTTCTGGATAATAAGTGAAAAACAAAGAGTCATCACATGTTATCAATCTTTCCAAGAAATTACGATCATTTTCGGTGGCATTAAGAGTGTCAGCACAAACATTTTCAAGAACCTCTTTTTGTTCAATCATGTGAATTTTCAGCACCAGTTTCGCACACACTTTTCTTATGTTAAACTGGTTATGTAAAATTTGCCTTTGCATTCCTTGCTAATTCCTACAGTTTCAGCAATCGATGGAATTCTCACCTAATGGTCAGATTGAGTCAGATTATATACATTTTCGAATTTTTCAACCATTTTTCATGTTGAATGGCGTCCCAGGCCTGAGTCACCTCCATGTCTTCTGGGCCATCTTGGAAACGCTTCCACTCAAAAACTCGTGTACACGATAAACAGTCTTAGCCGTATACTTCTTATAGTAACAGATAGGTTTCAGTAACAGTTTTTGCTAATCTGAAGTGAAAATTCATGACAATTCATTGCTATGTTATTATACTTATCATATTTCTGGCAAAACAAAATAGCATCTCTTACACAAACGAAGGCCATACCACACTGATTTTTCTGCAGACGCCATGCAGAGTTGCCATGTTCGATTGTGAAGGCTCATCACTTCACAGCTGTTGATCATTGTTCTTTGGGACTTGTATACTTACTCTGTGATAGCATCTGTCTCGTTATTTTATAGCTACAGATCATATTGCACAAATATACCCGTGACCAATTCACAGGAGAATGAGGTCTTTATGTGAGCAGGCAGTTGACTCTCACACTTGTGGGTTACCTTTGGACAGAAAAGCTCAAACCCCTCATAGAGATCACTGTCATCTAACAGGGAAGTTCCACAGTGAAGTAATTCCAATTGGAAATTCCAGTTGCTGCGACACATACCCATCTTCTTCCATAATTTAAGAGGTATGGTGCTCACTTCATCATTGAGCACATGGATGATTTTGGGTTGAGAAATGATAAGGTCAGTGTCCTGCCTGGAAGTGCTGAGTAATATATGTATGTCTCCAGGTGAGTCACACCGAGACTTACGTTCTGCTTCCTGGATATGTTACAGTTTATCCATGCACTCTTCAAAAACTTGCTAAAACTATGCATCAGTAGGACATGCATGTCACTAGAGCTGTATATCCCAATGATGCATGATGAATACCTGGGTTCTACGAAAGACTCAACGAAACCACACTGTTTGGCGTAGCCATATTTACTAGTAAACTCTCAGGCACTGTCGTATTGGATACAGATTATGGACATACTGTGTATGTTTGGCAGGTGTTCAATATGGCTTATTTATGGTAGTACGCTACAGTACACCTGAACACACATGTACATCTGCATGTGGATGTTCATGATAAATGCCAGAGTGTATACATGGGCATATATGCACTGGATCCTGCCTTTTATTACACAGTGCCAGGGCATTCGTGGGAAACAACACTAAAAAGAATGTGTGTCAGCATGGAACTGCTGACATGCTGCTCTTTTTCAAATGCTAGATTTGTGGGAGGGCTTTGCTAGTGTGCTCAGAGGTTTGTCAAGGCACATAACACATAAAGGGGCGAGGAGGAGTACAAGGCATCTGATGATTCGAGTTACATCCTTGTCCGGGTGTAAACAAGTTATAAGGGCATGCCATGCAATAGTCTCTGCCAGTAGGAGGTCTTCGGTGGCTATCTGATGAGAAAATCGTCAGACTGGATTAGTTCCAAGATGTGGCTGCAGCTTCTGGTGTAGGATAATTTGCATGACAGGCATAGTCATTTGCTGCTGTATCCAATGTGTCTAGACCTGCATGATAGTTCTGTCCCCAAGCTAATGACGAAGCTGTGGATGGACAAAGATGCTTACTAACTACAGAAACCTCCAGCGATGCCTCAGTTTGGGGAAGATACTTAGTCACCAATGCTATTACCTTCAACCAGTCACACTTGTTGAGCGAGTATATGGATGCCAACAGCAAAAAGAGATCTCTCGCAATATGTGACTTCGAAAAGGATTTCTTTAAGTTAATGAACATTTCAACTTTCGGAAAAACAATGGAAAATTTAAGAAATCACTGGGAGATTCACTTAATTTACCAGTGGGAGGGGTATTGTGGCAAAAAGGATAATATAAACAAGCAAATTTTAAGTAGGCCACGATACTCAATGAAGGACGTGTTGCTCTTGAGATGGCTAATGTTTCAGTACACTTCGCAAAACCTGTTTATGTTGGTGTGTGTGTGCACTGAAACTTCCTAAACTCCACATGTACCAATTTCACTATAAGTTTCTGAAACCAAACTTACTTTATTTGGATACAGACAATTTCGTCATCTAGGTGAATGGCTGTGATCTGTGTGAGTAATTAGGTGCCATCCTGATTCACTCATCATGTCAGGATATGCAGACATAACACTTCAAAACAAGAAAGTTATCATCATGATGAAAGGTGAGGACTGCAGATTGTGGAGTTTGTGGGTTCAGACTGAAAATGTATGTATACCATACAGATACATGTACCATTTAGAGGCATGCTAAGAGTATGCGACATTCACCCTCAATGGCTCTCATGACCAGTGATTAAAAGGAGTGTCTGCTCAATGGTGTTAATGGTACTCCACATCAACCTTCAGGTATGGCATGCAAAGTAGTCTTTTGATAACGAGATCATATGCTACATACCATATCACAGCTGAAAGTTGATCTGCGCTCCATAAGACGAATGGTTCATCTATGAGGGCAGGATAAGAACTCTCCCATTCTCACACTATTCACTTGAGTGATTGAGAGTGAATGGGTATTTATTTGTAAATAGTGTATGTGTCTGTGGGTATATGTGGAATGGTACCAATAGCACGAACTGTCATTGGTGTTTGTATGTGTATGTGTGCCTGGATCGACTGACTGCACACTGTGTGTGCATGTTGTTGTTGCATGTGTGAAGAGCATGGGTTACTCTTACAGCCTTCTGTGGAAACCAGGTGCAAATATTGGTTCCTTTTTATATTTATTTAGTCCTTCTATTCCTACTTATATAGAATATTGAAAGGTGGCTACACTGAGCCACAGCGCCAGAGATCGCTAGAGAGCATTGTTCCGCCGCCTCCACTGGCAGTGATTATTGAGAACTCGTAGTGGGCAGTGCTTGTCGAGGACTCGTAGTAGTCAGTTCGTGTTCAGATGTGCTAGTAGGGAGTGCTTGCTGAGATGTGATACTGAAAAGTTCTTGTTGAGATGTGGTAATAGCGAGTCGGTGTGGAGATATATTGTAATGATTAGAGTGATTTTGGTCAATATATGAAGGTAACGAAACTTGATTTATTTTTCATTATTTCCATGTTTTAAATAATGCGTCATTACAGGTTCAGTCAACAAAGCATCTGGCTTGTGTTCTTGTATTAGAGTGTAATTCTGGTTTTCTTGAGTAATTATGGTATTTTTATTTTCTTTAATTAATTCAGTATAAATGATATTTAAAATTTCTTGTGTTATTGAAGAAGAACCGCGCCAGATGCGTACGTTGAGTCATACTTCCACACACAGAACAGTTACACTTGTGCTTTGGTTTCGTAGGTTTTTATAGTTGCTGGGGACTTAATTAATTAATTGTGTTAATGAAAATTTCCATTTCATTCTTTGTTATTGTTCTAAGCAGTCAGATTGCGTAATAATACTAGTCAGGGCCAACCGTTTACGAGACTTCGTAATCGGACATACAGCTACTAAAACAAAAAATTAAAATTATTTGCATTCTATTTTAATTAAGCCCCCATGGACGTGGCGACCGCTGCTTCGGATCGTCCCTTGGAATCTTCTGATTGTAGAAATAGTAGACAGTAGGATTGTTGTAGTAATTTGTAGTTTAGTAATTGTAGTCTATATTGCATGTGTAGATTTGGTAATTGTCATTCTTCTAATGGTATTTTTTTTTTTTTGCAAAATTTCATTTCTGTTGTCTTGTCTACGGGTTTGACAATTAGTGCAATTATTTCAATTGTTCGATGATCGTGTTTGAGGGAAACATCTCGTGTGAATGATATTGTTGATGATAAAGTGTCATTGTGTGTAATTTTTTTTATAGTGACGAGTTTTGTATATTTTGTAAATGATCACGCGATCAATGAAAAAGGTAAAAATGATGGATAGTGAGAATGACGAAATTGTTAACATGGCGAACTCGCCAACAGAGGAAAACAGTATGATGGATAATGAAGTGGAAAACAATGTAATAAGTCGGGAAAATAGTCCGGAACCATTTCAAAATTTTTCTCAATCAGAAAATTCACAGAATAAGAGATTAACGACAGAAGATTCTGTAATAGTATCGAACACAGATAGCTTTACAGCTATGACGAAGGAAACTGGTTTTGCGAGAAATGTTAGGGGCGAAAAGAATTTCGAACCAGATCATACGGAACAGTTGATGAGTGCAATATTAAATTTGGGATCACAGTTACGATCTGAATTAAAAACAGAGATGGGAACTTTGGCAACACGTTTAGACTCACAAATGGAAACACGGATGGGAACAATGGAAACTCGGTTAGGATCTGAATTAAAAACAGTGGCAACACGTTTAGAAACAGAGTTGGAGACAATGGAAACACGGTTAGACTCACGAATAGGGACATACAAAATTGTTGAGACATCCGCTAGACATCAGAAAGCTCTTCCATGCATGTCTCACCACGAGCTATTTCACGTGGAATGGCGATTTCTACGAACAGCTGGAAGGCGTCGCCATGGGTAGTCCTCTCAGTCCAGTGGTGGCCAACTTCTTCATGGAACAATTCGAAGCACAGGCACTGGACTCGGCGACTTGCAAACCTAAGGTGTGGTACAGGTACGTCGATGATACTTTCGTGGTGTGGAGCCATGGTGAAGAACAGCTCAGTGACTTCCTAAGACACTTGAACAGCCTCCATGCCAACATAACATTTACCATGGAAGTAGAAAAGGACAAGAAACTGCCATTTCTAGATGTTCTGGTCACAAGGGACGGCGAAGATCTGGGACACAGCGTGTATCGAAAACCGACTCACACGGACCGATACCTGCACAAACTGTCAAACCACCACCCGAGCCAGAAAAGAGGCATGATTAGTACGCTCGTAACGAGAGCAGGACGAATATGTGAGCCGCAACACCTCAAACGAGAAATGCAACACCTGGAAACTGTCCTGAGGAGCAATGGTTACTCCACAAATTATATTAGAAGTGTAACAGAGCCCAACCCTCGGCGAAGTAAGGAACCGGAAAAAGAATTGTCGGGTACGGCCTTTCTGCCATACATTCCCAGAGTGACGGACAGAATCGGCCGTATATTGCGCAAACATGGCGTAAAGACGATTTTCAAACCGACAAGGAAGATCAAAGAGTGTCTTAGATCGGCGAAGGAGAAAAGAGACCCACTTGCAATGTCGGGAATATACCGCATACCATGCACATGCGGAAAAGTTTATGTCGGAATGACTGGACGATCCATTAACACCAGGATCAAAGAGCATAAGCGACATTGCAGGTTGGGGCAGGTGGAGAAATCGGCCGTGGCAGAGCACGCACTGAATGAGACCGACCACGTAATTAAATTCGCCGACACGGAAGTTCTGGCTGTAGAGAAGCACTATCACACGCGCTTGTTCAGAGAAGCTGTAGAAATACAAAAACACGCGAACAGTTTGAACAAGAAAGAGGAAAGCCTTAAGGTCAACGGATCCTGGCTTCCCGTACTGCAGCGAACGACCGTCGCAGGTAGCAAGAGGAGAACCGCACCGGAAATGACCGCGGAGAAGCCCTCGGACGTTGGCGCGCCAGGTACATATAGCCTGCGCCCGCGAGCTCGGCTCCAGTTCACCACCGGCAATGGAGGGTGAAGCTTTGACAATGCCAGCCACTCGTGCTGGCGAAACGTCAGAAAAATCATTAGATGAACGTCGGCCGAAGAACCCGAGACAGAAGCCAATAGGCAGTTTGTCGAATAGGGACATGTTTCAAAAACATGAAAGATGAATTAAAGAAAGAAATCAGAGAAGAAGTACAACCGATTTTGAATGCTCACAATAATAGATTAATTGCAGTAGAGATTAGACAAAGGGAACAGGATAGAGAACAGGAGGAAAGAGATCGCGTGATAGTACAAAAATTTTCAGAGTTAAATTTACAACGTGCACATGATAAGGAAGAAATATTTGAGAGAATCGAGGAATCCGTACCAAATGACAGAATAAATAATCTAACACAACAATACGAACAGTTAACTACCAAATGTGTTAATACCGAAACCCGAGTCGCGACACTTACGGAAGACGTAAGTAAACAGAAAGAAAAAATAGGTGACTTATCGGAAAGAGTTGAGGAGATTTCAGATAAATTGACAAGTCTTAGTTTAAATGGGGATAGAGATTCAGATGATACAGCTCCATTACCATTTGCAGAAACCGAAGAGTACCAGAACATAAGTAAGCATGAAAATCAGGGAAAATTTAATGAACGCGTTAAAAGGGAAGTTGAGGCATTACGAAAGCAAGTCAAACAAATTGAAGGCGAAATCGTAGGAAAGGACAGCAAAAGAAATTTGGAATCACAGTTAGCGGAGGGGTTTGAAGAAAATAATTTGTTTCATTTACGGGATGCAACAAGGGAGCGCCAGGCGCGCGAACTTGACAATAATCAACATTGGGACTGGGACAGACGCGGTAGGTCTTTGTCGCCACGAGGCGAAAACTTTGACTATAAACACTTTTTGACTGTTCAGAAATTTAAGATCTTCCGCAATTCTAGGAATGACATACATCCATGTGCATGGTTAGATCAATTTATGTACACACTTCCGCCAAATTTGCCGCTAAGTCACAAGCTGAAATTTATGTGCAGCTATTAAGGTCCTCAGGGGCTTCACTACTCTAAGTGAATATGTGCCGTAGCGTTCACAGGGCCCCGAGCTGTAGTGGTGCTATTTCCCTTTTAGTTTTCTGCACCGCTGCCTACTCTTTCACTATTCTTTGCATCTATAAAAACAACTCTTCTACTATCCATCTATCTAGACAGTAGGTAAAGAATAACCGGATTTGACTGTTTTACCCAAAAGTGACTTCGGAAATTACCGTTTGGACTTACTGTATCTTCTGCAGCATTCATTCGTAGTTTAAATGAAATTTTACCTGTTTATCTTCGTGACAATATTACTTCTTATGTTGACGACATTCTTATTGCTAAACGTTCTTGGAGTGAGCACAACAAAATTTTGGATTCATTATTACGTATTTTTGCAAGAGTTGGCATTACAGTGAACTTAGAAAAATCTGAATTTGGTCGTTCTCAGGTGAAATTTCTCGGTCACATTATTTCTACAGAAGGTATTCTTCCTGATCCAGAGAAACTAGATGCTATTCGTAATTATGCTGTTCCTTCCACAAAACGTGATGTTCGTAGCTTCCTTGGTGTCTGTAATTTTCTTAGACGCTTTGTTAGATTGGATGATTTGGCCACACCTCGTTTACACATTTCAGTTATGCACATTTTGGTCCCAGAAAATGCTTTCATAAATTACGAGAAAATTGCTACTTCAGTAATATGGAAAAACGTATTCGATCTGTTCTTGCCAAATGCAAATTATGTCAAAAGGCTAAGCCGCCAACTGTTTCTCACAGAGCACCGTTGTTTCCTATCATTCCAGCGAAATTAAAGGACATGGCTGCAGTCGATTTGTTCGGTCCAGTGGTTCGTTCTACTAATGGTTTTGCGTACATTTTCGTAGCAGTGGAATTGACATCAAAATATGTGTGTTTTACACCTTTACGCAAAGCAACAGCTCGTTCAGTATCTAACGCTTTCATCAAACATTTTCTTAAAGAAGTTGGTCATGTTGATAAGGTTATATCAGATAATGAATCACAGTTTCGCTCTTAAATTTGACTTCGTACTCTACGGCGTCGTAAAATTAAACCAATTTTTATTTCACTTTTTCACCCTCAATCTAACGCTTCTGAAAGATGGATGAAGGAAATCAATAAATTGTGCCGTCTTTATTGTCATCAGAATCACAGAACGTGGGATCAGTATCTTCATATTTTTCAAAACATTCTGAATGAACTTCCTAATGACTCAACTTCTTTACCGCCTCTATTGATATTAAAAAAAAAAAAACAAAACACCGACTAATCGCATTTCTGAAATTGTTCCTTTTCCGCCTTCACGGAAACTGCGGCATTCTGAAGTTGTCAACCTGGCTCTACGAAATATTGCATCTGCGGCTGCTAGAAGAGAAAAATCAGCGAAGCGTCCTGGTCGTTTAAAAACTTTGTCAGTTGGTCAGAAGATATTAATTAAGTCTCATCGTTTGTCTCACAAAGGAAAAGGCTTATGTCGCAAATTTTTTCTGCTTTATAACGGTCCATATAGAGTTCGCAAAATTATTCATGAAAACACTATTGAAGTAGAAACTCTTAAATCTCGGCGCTCTAAGGGAATACATCACATATCTAACGTTAAATTTTTTGTGGAATGACATACTTCTGAGAAACCAACAGTTGTACGTAAACACACGGAGAATGCAAGGATACCGCGCCGTGTTCCAGCGGCGGCACATACTCAAAGCAACAGTCAGTCTGCGCGCCGCACAAGGCAGTCGTTGACCGCAAACAATTACTTCCTACGTCACGCGCCAACAGCTGATCGAGCGCTCAGTGTGAATGCACTGACAGCCGTAAACAAATACACAGTCTAATTTCTCCGACTAAATTCTGTATAATGCTATGGTGACTTTATAAATTATGTTATTAACGTTCAGTATTTTTCAGGATACGGTTGTATAAAATATTTAAGACCTTCAGGTAAATTCTATGTGTGTCCGACGTTAAGAGGACTTGCTATGGAGAAAATTTCAGGAAGAATGTAATAAAAAAAAAAGAAAAAAAGGAAGTAAAAAACCAAAAAGGTAACGATTAATTGAGTTTATTTTTCAGGTACGTACTTTAGAGTACTTTAGACGTAATATGCTGCTCGCGATTACGTGATTCATACTTTGTGCTAAATTTCATGTTCTATGAATTTACTAGTGAAGCGACGTGCTTGCGCACATTAACTGATTTTGACAATGATTGACTAATGAACAGGGTTGTTATTTGTATATATTATGCATTGCTTGGCTGCACTGCTTTTTCACTGATGTCATATTTTTTAATTATGTGCCTGCTGTGCTTATTTATTTAAATTGTAATTGTCACCTGATTAGTTGTGCTGTTATGTATGTAGGTTACACTTTGTGATTTATCTGCTTGCGCCTTCATGTTTACTTATTAAGAGTACATATAAACATTTATTTGCTTATGCTGATATGATGCTAATGACTTGTTTATCACGTAAGATATATGTTTGCTGCTTTTTGTATGGATTGCATATTTACACATTTCTGTTTTGTTGTCATAACTACTCTTCAATTTAGAATATAGCAATGATGATGTACAGTGTACGAACATAGAGTTTAGGTTACACTGTGGTATTAATTATAGATTGTTCGCTTGGCAGAGCCTCGTTGTAAGAATTGTGCTGCATCCACTTGTTGACATTCTGTTCTCTACTGGTATATTTACTCGCTATTGCATGTTTTGCTTACGCTCAGTGCCTTATATTTTTAAGATAAGAAAATGAACTGCTATAATTCGACGAACGACATTAGTACGAGAAACTTCATAGAAGTCACATGAGCTGGAGGTTTTTAGGGAAGCTGTATAAATTTATGTTACTAGGAAGGAAGCTAACGACATGACATACCGAAACTAGGTATAGACTATTGACAGTCATTACACTGCATTTTTCGTGAGCAATTGAAATAGGAAGTGACACTTGACACAAGAAATACTCCATGTTTGCTTCTGCTATGATTCTTGAAGTGGTGTACACACTGTGTAATATTATGATCATTCACACTCCGTAATCGTACTTAATTACTGAGAGTTATTCGAACTAAGTCTGTTAGAGCTCATGAATGCATTTCTTTTATTTAATGATGGACAAGGAACCAAAATGTATCTTATAATTTATAATGAGTAGCAGATTTGGATCAGATGGATTACACGAGAGGTTGTGTGTTGACATTGTGTCTTCGGATTGTATGAGATGATGAATTGAAGTTTGCACTAGAATTTTGTCTGTACTTGTTCGAGGAGACTGACTAGAGGAAAGAGTTGTTATGGAGGTAAAATGATATTGGTGATAAGGTTTATATGTATCGACGTATTGAAGAGGTATTAGTGAAGTATTGAGATTATGCTGATGATTATTGGAGTTTTGGTGGATAAGAGGTAAAGTAAGTGAGGAGCATATTTTTTTTGTTGGTCCATATGGAACAAGGAGGATGAAGATGGCAGACTAGAACACTCAAGTAGAAGGAAGATTGTCTACACACACACTTTGTCAAATCACTAAGCAGTATATACTTTTTTTTGAGAGAGGAAGCATTTGCATATCTTGGTACACTGACAGTTGTTCAGCAACCGTACATTTTGATCTGGCTTGGCAAACATTGGTCTTGACATGATGACTATGACGTTGACTTAACTATTATTGACTGTTATACATTGCTGCCACTACTACTTGGTACACATGATGAACATCAAATCTTGGACAGAGTTACATTTGCACAGTTAACACTATTCAATTACACAGTAGTACTTAATGTGGATGAAAGATGAGTGAGTGTGTTTTGTGTGTTTTCCTTTCCTAATCCTACCCACCTATCTCCTAAATATTATTTTATTTGTTGGTAGTGGCTTGCACTGACACCCATAAATGTTATAGGTTTACTGGTATTTGTGTATTGTAATAGTTAATAGGACAATTATCTGATATCATTTGTGTGTTTGTTATGATTTGTATGTTTAGTGTAAAAGCATTGTATGTGTATTCAAGCTATTGTTCATGCCTGAACTGTCTGATTAGTGATGGTGCTGCACTTTTCAACATGATGTGTGACATTTAGTCACATTTAATTTCTGCTGATGAACTGTGTGATCAGTGATTGTAAAAATTATGGACTGTTACTTGTACCTTTTCTACATGATTGGTGCCACTAGGACATGTTTAATTTCTGCTTATAAACTCTGATGAACAGTGTGATCAGTGATAGTGAATTTTATGGAACTGCTTCTGCTGAGAAATGTGACTTGTTGCTGTGTGTACCTGCTCAACATTGCTGGGTGCTACTGATGGACTGCTTCTACTGAAAAGATGTCACCTGTTGCTGTGTGCACCTGCTCAACATTGCTGGTGCCACTAATGGAACTGCTTCTACTGAAATGGTGTTACTTGTTGGTGTCTGCACCTGCTCAACATTGCTGGGTGCCACTGATGGACTGCTTCTACTGAAAAGATGTCACCTGTTGCTGTGTGCACCTGCTCAACATTGCTGGTGCCACTAATGGAACTGCTTATACTGAAATGGTGTTACTTGTTGGTGTCTGCACCTATTCAACATTACTGGGTGCCACTGCTGGAACTGTCAACTGCTTATTCTTGAGCTATGGAAAGTGTTTATGTGAATATTTGTATAAACTGATTTTTTGTGTATTACTGTTTGTGAAAAGTTATGAGACTCTTACCTGCACATATTCGTCATTGCTGACACTATTGATTGAACTGTTTAACCACATAATACTTGTGTAAACTGTTATGTAAAGTCACATGTATGAAAGAATTTGTATTGCTTACTGTATTCTATATAATAGGTTATTGAAAGGTCAGTGCCAAGCCAAAATTTTATCTAGTTCTATGATATTTACGTATTAATATTATCTTTTATTTTTGTCTGTATTTTTTTGACGAATTTGGTGGTATTTTCACCACCAATGCTGGCAAAAATACCATCAAATTCTAGCCGTGGAGGAAGGGCATATGAAAGGTGGCTACACTGAGCCACAGCGCCAGAGATCGCTAGAGAGCATTGTTCCGCCGCCTCCACTGGCAGTGATTATTGAGAACTCGTAGTGGGCAGTGCTTGTCGAGGACTCGTAGTAGTCAGTTCGTGTTCAGATGTGCTAGTAGGGAGTGCTTGCTGAGATGTGATACTGAAAAGTTCTTGTTGAGATGTGGTAATAGCGAGTCGGTGTGGAGATATATTGTAATGATTAGAGTGATTTTGGTCAATATATGAAGGTAACGAAACTTGATTTATTTTTCATTATTTCCATGTTTTAAATAATGCGTCATTACAGGTTCAGTCAACAAAGCATCTGGCTTGTGTTCTTGTATTAGAGTGTAATTCTGGTTTTCTTGAGTAATTATGGTATTTTTATTTTCTTTAATTAATTCAGTATAAATGATATTTAAAATTTCTTGTGTTATTGAAGAAGAACCGCGCCAGATGCGTACGTTGAGTCATACTTCCACACACAGAACAGTTACACTTGTGCTTTGGTTTCGTAGGTTTTTATAGTTGCTGGGGACTTAATTAATTAATTGTGTTAATGAAAATTTCCATTTCATTCTTTGTTATTGTTCTAAGCAGTCAGATTGCGTAATAATACTAGTCAGGGCCAACCGTTTACGAGACTTCGTAATCGGACATACAGCTACTAAAACAAAAAATTAAAATTATTTGCATTCTATTTTAATTAAGCCCCCATGCAATATATACAAGGATATTGAACATAGTTAAGTCTTTACAACATAAAATACAGTTTGTATTGAATTCCTAGGGACTAGATATTTAAATAATTTATCAAAGAATCATATATACAATAGAGACAACACACAAAGTAGAATAATCATAATGCATATTAATTTTTGTTGTTTGGTTTCTAGGTATTCTGTCAGAGTGTAAAAGCAATGCTCAATTAAAGATGCCTTTAGTTCAGCCTTAAAACTACTGAGTTTACTTAAAGATTTCATATGATTAGGCAGAGTATTGTAAATTTTTATCCCAACATGTAGAGTGCCTTTTTGGCCCAATGCTGTTCTCACCTGTTTCATATGAAGATCAGATTTCTGTCTTGTATTGTATGCATGTATATCTTCGTTTCTGAATAAGATATCTGTGTGTCTATCAATATATTGTTTTATGAAAACTGACGTTTCATAGATAAAATGCAAGTAAGAGGAAGAATTGACTTTTTTTGAATATGGGTCTGCATGATTTCCTATCGTTTAACCCTTCAATAATTCTTAATGTTCTCTTTTGCATCCTGAATAGTTTAACATTTGTTGTTGCATTGCGCAGAAAATTATGCCATATTTAATTACAGAGTGCACATAGGAGTGGTACACATTTTACAGGCTGGTTTTGCTACAACATCTTTTTAAGATCCTCACCATGTAGCAGGTTTTGCTTGGTTTTCTTTGCAGATATTCAGTGTGTATCTCACATTTTAAGTTGTTCTGGAGCTAGAGTCCCAGAAATTTTGTACTATCAGCACTTTCAAGAAATCTGACCCTTAGTCCTATTTGTATATTTGGATGGTGCCTTTCTTTGAGATTGCAGAAGTTCAGTGTTACAGTCTTTTCTTTGTTTATAATTAGCTTGTTATAGCTGAACCACTGTTCTACATTGTCCGTTGTTTGGATAGCAGAGTCTTTTAGTTTTCCTTCTGTTTTCCCATTAATAAGGAAACTTGTATCACCTGCAGATTGGAGGGTAGTTTGGCAATACTTGTTGTATATAAGGTCACTGACACAGAGGGACACCGTTTTTCACATATTCATATCGAGAATAGTAGTAGCTGATTTTGTTATGGTCGGTATATTGCACTTCAACCAACTGTTGCGCATCCACATAAATATATCCTGAGCCACTCATTGGATATACCTCTAATTCCTAGTTTTTCAAGCTTCTGCAGTAGGGCATTATGGTCAATGATGTCGAAAGTTTCGGATAAATCAAGACATATGCCTGTCACAAACTCACTCTCATCCAGTTTAGCATAGATTTCATTAAGAAATTCAAATATTGCACTATCAGTTGAAAAGACTTACCTGAAACCATGCTGTGAGGGAGAGAGGAAATCAGACAATCTCTTATAAAAAATATTCTAAAATTTTTGAAAATACAGGCAGTAGGTCTATTGGACTATAATTTGAAACGTCTTCTGGATTTCCTTTTTTGAGCAGTGGGTTCTATTTTGCTACTTTTAAGCATGGAGGGAAGGTTCCTGATGCCAGTGAACTGCTGCACAAGTCTGTCATGGGTTCAGCTAAGGCAAGGCAGCACTTTTTAATTATCACATATGGTGTTCTATCAATTCCACATGAGTACCCAGTTTTCAAGGATTTATAACTGATAAAATATCTTCTGTTTTTGTGGGTGAAAGGAACAATGATGTAGACACATTTCTTATGGTAGTGGATGATGGAGGTGATATTTTGTTGTGTTCTTCCAGTCCATTCACTAACTATTCACTTATGCTTGCTTGATACTTATTGAAAGTCTCTGCAATTTTTGTTGCACAATAAATCATTTGTCCTTCATAAAATAAGTTTATATTTTTACACTGGTTGGTTTCACTCACTGTTTGATTTTTGATAACTTTCCATATGTCTTTACATTTGTTTTCTGAATTTTCGATGTATTTCTCATTTGTTTTGTTTTAGCTTTCCTTGCGACATTTTTGAGGATCCTCTTGTAATTCTTCAAGTATTCATGAAATTCATGAGGCATTTTCTGTGTCTTTGCTACATTGTGTAATTTTCTCTTCTATGCACAAGAGATTGTAATACCTGTTGTAATCCACTTGTTCTTTTTGAAGTTAAGTTGAGATTTTTTTAAATGGAAATGCAGCTCCAAAGTAGGACATGAGGTTTTCCATGAATTTTTGAAAATTTTTGTTGTTATTTTCACAAGTATACACTTCATACCAGGTTTCTTCATTTAATCTCTGTATAAAAACATTTGTTTGTTTGTTACTGAATTTTCTTGTTTCTTTTACAAGTCCTCTTTCTCATTTGTTTCGCTTGGGGTATGAAAAACAATGAACTGTGCATAGTAATCACTGTAGCCAGTATTAAGATTTCCGGCACAGAATTTATGATTTACATTTGTGTTTATTAATATCTGATCAATTGTTGAGCTTATTGTTGGTGTAATTCTTGTAGGAGAATCTATGGTGGCTTTTATGTTATACATTTCCAGTATGGCTATTAAGCTTTACTGGTCTTTTGAGATTTCCTGAAAATCAATATTGAAATCTCCACATATGATCACTGTTTTCTTGAAGTTTTTTATAGTACTTAAAGCTGCTTTTAGATGATAACAGAAATCATCTAAGTTCCAATTGTGGCTTCTATATACATAGATGATTATTAATGTGAATGCTAGTAGTTCAACTGCAGGTACTTCAAAAACTTTCTCTTGAGCTAACAGTTCAATAGGTTTTATGTTACAATAATCAATAGCAGTTTTAGCAAATGTACATGATCCTCTATGACTAGCTGTAGTTCTAGAGAATGACAATGAAAGATTGTAGTCTGCAACGTTTGTGACTGACATTACATCTTTAGGCAGCCAGTGCTCAGTTATACACATTATAGAAGTGTTATTTACCTCATCAGTAAACAAAATTTCAAGTTCACTTAATCTTTTTGCAATGATTGGACATTTTGGTGAATCAGCATGAAATTACAATATTTTTTAGACTTATTTATTTGATCATTTACCTTCATCTTGTCAGTAAAAAATCATTCAGTTGTATTGGAAGTACTGCTTTCCTTTTCCCCACTGCACTTATTCTTCTACACACATCAAAAAAAGTTTTGCATCACGTCGGTGCCGAGAGTTCCGAAACCTGTACACAAAATTGGAATTGAGATGAATATAAACATCATTTCCGCCCTTTTTATTGCTCATGAAAACAACACATTGCGTGTTGTACCACCATACATCAAGACCTTCAGAGATAGTGGTTCAGATTGCTGTACACACCAGTACCTTTAATACCCAATAGCACTTCCTCTTGTATTGATGCGTGCCTGTATTTGTCGTGGCATACTATCCACAAGTTCATCAAGGCACTCTTGGTCCAGATTGTCCCACTCCTCAATGGCGATTCGGCGTAGATCCCTCAGAGTGGTTGGTGGGTCACGTCGTCCATAAACATCTCTTTTCAATCTATCCCAGGTATGTTCGATAGGGTTCATGTCTGGAGAACGTGCTGGCCACTCAAATCGAGCGACTTGGTGGCCGAGCGGTTCTAAGCGCTACAGTCTGGAACCGCGCGACCACTACTGTCGCAGGTTCGAATCCTGCCTCGGGCATGGATGTGTGTGATGTGCTTAGGTTAGTTAGGTTTAAGTAGTTCTAAGTTCTGGGGGACTGATGACCTTAGAAGTTAAGTCCCATAGTGCTCAGAGCCAAATCGAGCGATTTCATTATCCTGCAGGCAGTCATTCACAAGATGTCCACGATGTGGGCGCGAATTGTAGTCCATGAAGACGAGTGCCTTGTCAGTATGCTGCCGATATGATTGCACTATCGGTCGGAGGATGGCATTCACGTATCGTACAGCTGTTACGGCGCCTTCCATGACAACCAGCGGCGTATGTCGGCCCCACATAATGCCATCACAAAACAGCAGGGAACCTCCACCTTGACGCACACGCTGGACAGTGTGTCTAAGGCGTTCAGCCTGACCGGGTTGCCTCCAAACACGTCTCCGACGATTTTCTGGTTGAAGGCATATGTGAGACTCATCGGTGAAGAGAAAGTGATGCGAATCCTGAGGGGTCCATTCGGCATGTTGTTGGGCCCATCTGTACTACGCTGCATGGTGTCGTGTTTGCAAAGATGGAGCTCGCCATGGACGTTCGGAGTGAAGCTGCGCATCATGTAGCCTACTGCGCACAGTTTGAGTTGTAACACGACGTCCTGTGGTTGCACGAAAAACGTTATTTAACATGGTGGCGTAGCTGCCAGCGTTCCTCCGAGCCTTAATCCGTAGGTAGCGGTAATCTACTGCAGTAGTAGCCCTTGGGCGACATGAGCGAGGCATGTCATCGACAGTTCCTGTCTCTCTGTATCTCCTTCATGTCTGAACAACTCGCTGGACACTTCCCTTATTGAGAGCCCTTCCTGGCACAAAGAAACAATGCGGACACGATCGAACCGCGGTACTGACTGTCTAGGCATGGTTGAACTACAGGCAACACAAGCCGTGTGCCTGCTTCCTGGTGGAATGACTGGAACTGATCGTCTGTCTGAATCCCTCCATCTAATAGGCGCTGCTCATGTATGGTTGTTTACATCTTTGGGCAGGTTTAGTGACGTCTCTGAACAGTCAATAGTTTGAGTTGTAACACGACGTCCTGTGGCTGCACGAAAAACGTTATTTAACATGGTGGCGTAGCTGCCAGCGTTCCTCCGAGCCATAATCCGTAGGTAGCGGTAATCTACTGCAGTAGTAGCCCTTGGGCGGCATGAGCGAGGCATGTCATCGACAGTTCCTGTCTCTCTGTATCTCCTTCATGTCTGAACAACTCGCTGGACACTTCCCTTATTGAGAGTCCTTCCTGGCACAAAGAAACAATGCGGACGCGATCGAACCGCGGTACTGACTGTCTAGGCATGGTTGAACTACAGACAACACAAGCCGTGTGCCTGCTTCCTGGTGGAATGACTGGAACTGATCGTCTGTCTGAATCCCTCCATCTAATAGGCGCTGCTCATGCATGGTTGTTTACATCTTTGGGGAGGTTTAGTGACGTCTCTGAACAGTCAAAGGGACCATGTCTGTGATACAATATTCACAGTCATCGTCTGTCTTCAAGAGTTCTGGGAACTGGGGTGATGCAAAACTTTTTATGATATGTGTATTATCATCGGCTACAGATTTTTCTTCTGTGTCTGGCTTCCCTGTTACTTGTTCAGCTGCTCCAGTTGTTGATTCTGCTTCTGATGCTACTGTTGATGATTTTTTTGCTGGTGTTAGAGCTGGGTCTGCATTTGGTGGAGTTGTTATTGCATTCATTATTGTTGCTGTGACTGATTACTGGGGGCACCTTGTTTGTTCTTTTGTTATTAGTGGTGTTGGTGACTGAGGTCTTGTTGGCCTTCTTTCCTTTGAATATTTGGGGGGGAGGGGGGCAGGATGATTTTGCTTTTGAGTGTTTGATGCCTCATGTTGATAATTTCTTTTATTTTTCGACGAGCAGTTTTTTCCCTATGTTGTTAATGTGCAATCCATGTAATGTGTGGAATCTGCGCCCAATATTGCTAACGCTTACGAGTTGTACATTTCTGAAATGTTGCAAAGGAATGAAATTTGTTGGTTGGCGTTGATTATTTCTTTATTTACGTGTGACCAAGACGGTAAGTCATACCGACGTGGGATGTACAGCAGTAAAACATTTGTGTGTGTCAACTGTCCTAAGCACCTTTTTTGCTCTTGTTTTGCTTTGTGAGTTTCGTTTTTGAACACGTCATTTGACCCACCAAATAGCATAACAAAGTCTTCCGAGTATGAGCCAGCAACAACTGTGGATCGTACATGCTTGGAAACTTCTGACATAGAAACACCAGGCTTTATATAAGCGATTTTTTGTGCACTGGACTGACCATTCAGAAGGTGAGCAAATCCACGACCATGACTGTCAATCATAAAAACTACTTTTTTCGTTCGGGTTTCTTCGCATGTTTAGAAGGGCCGCCATCATTATAGCCAAAACATTTAGTATCAGCGCTGGACAAAAATTTGATATTTAACTCAAGCAGGTGTTCAGGTTTTTCGGACTCTTTCTCTTTCATAATAGTAACTGAGTTGTTAAGCATTCTTTCGGATGTATCATTCCTCGTATTTGGTGTTTCAGATTCAGCTCTCTAACGAGTTTTATCACATGAGGGAATTTCGACGTTACCATGAGCAAGTTCCTTGTCAGTTCACTCTTTTCAGATGTAAGTTTTTTTAGTTCGCTCATTAGGACTTTAATGGTTGGTTGCAGATTACTAACACAATCATCATCACTACAATTTTGTAGTTTATCGGTATAATTTTTACTTTCTTTTGTACGAACACTATGTGTATATACATGTACAACTGAATACTTTTTTGTTGTTCGTGCTACAGGACCTGAAGATGGCTCTATTGAGGAG
The DNA here is from genome assembly GCF_023898315.1 of Schistocerca nitens. NCBI lineage: Eukaryota > Metazoa > Arthropoda > Insecta > Orthoptera > Acrididae > Schistocerca > Schistocerca nitens. Next base: position 249,235,455 of record NC_064618.1, on the reverse strand, counting down.
TCCAAAACTGGCAGCGTAAATAAAGAGCTATAAAAATAACAGCCGTTGTAATATTATTTTTAGAATTCATCGACCAGTCACTGTCCCTCATCCCCTAATTGCAAGATGAAGTTCTGTTTACTATGTAGCAGCTTTAGATTGTGGTGGGAGGGGACTCTTGTTGCCCCACCTGGTCGATACACCATTGTAGCGGTACCATCATTGATCACGAGTTTAACTAATTACAACCGATGCAGTAAGAACAGTAACTAAGAGTAAGCTACGAGGCTTTCGTAATAGTTATCTGTAATTTATTGCGTGATCCTTGTTCGTTATAAGCTTGTCGTCTATTTACTAGCATTTTGAGATGTTAATTGGTAAAGGAACGTGTTCTTCTTGTTGAACGTAAATGCAAAAAACTTTAGCTCTGTTAGTTTTATATCGATAACGTACTGTTAACTGACTATAGGAAAAAAAATCTTTCATGTGACGTCTTTGTTCTTCAGTTTCAAATCTCTGAGCTGGAAGTGACGTAACTAGTTTGAAATACTATGCAGCGCCCAATTTAAATCACGTTATTAATATAGGACATTAATTGAAGCGTACATTGTGGGGTTTCTCATGAAATTAATTATAGAAATGACCGAAAAGGGTAAAACATATTTTCACATTAATAAAAAGGTTGGAAGGAAGGGATGATATATACTTTTGAGTGCACTTGTCATCACACAGATTTTATTATGTATTTCAGATTTGTGCTTACGTTTTGCTCCATTTGTAATTGCACAGCGTAACCGCTGGCTAATCAAGAAATGACAGTGTTGGAATATAAGTGTCTTGTTTATTTGAAAGAATGTTTGGCCTTTTCTATTACCGTACATTTGTTGAGAAAATTATAGGTACATAAAACATGCTTTCGTACGACATCTTTGATCTCCAGTACAACAATGAGATGTCATTCGACCTCGGTAAGTTCCATATTATTACATTTGTTCGTTTCATGGTTATAGACTTTGATCCTTAGTACAGTTGCTTTGGAATGTTGTTAGAAGGGAGAAACATATTTTCACATTAATAAAAAGGTTGGAAGGAAGGGATGATATATACTTTTGAGTGCACTTGTCATCACACAGATTTTATTATGTATTTCAGATTTGTGCTTACGTTTTGCTCCATTTGTAATTGCACAGCGTAACCGCTGGCTAATCAAGAAATGACAGTGTTGGAATATAAGTGTCTTGTTTATTTGTTAGAAGGGAGACAGGGAAAGTAACCACTGGGGTAGGTAGTATTATTATTACATAGAATGAGACCATCCAAACCAACAGTACGCAAGTAGATAATGTATTTAACAACCATTTCATAAAGTGTAGGAGAAAAAATCGGTGAGAATAGTTCAAAAGAAAAAGCCAGGCAGTACATGGAAGAGTCAGTTTTGAAAAATTTTAGTCAGATTAAGTTTCACTTAACAATCTCTTATGAAATAAGTAAAATTATTAAATCTTTGAAAAATAAATCTTCTGTTGGAGTAGATTACATCTCTAATAGGATATTAAAACACTGTGGAGCAATTACAGCTGATGTTCTGAGTAATATATGTAATGCATCAGTAACTCAAGGTATTTTTCCAGACAGGTTAAAATATGCCATTATTAGGCCTCTCTACAAAAAGGGGGACACCACACATGTCAATAATTATTGGGCAGTATCCTTGCTTACAGCATTTTCAAAAATCTTCGAGAAAGTAATATACTCAATAGTGTTTAGCCATCTCAATAGTGATGGGATACATAGTAAATCACAGTTTGGATTTCAGAAACGTTGTTCCACTTAGACAGCAATATACAGTTTCACTGTCCATATAATAGAATTTTTAAATAGTAAAATGCAACCAATAGGAATTTTCTGTGACTTGTCCAAAGCATTTGATTGTTTGAACCTTGACATTATGTTACAGAAATTACAATTCTGTGGTATAAATGGAATAGCATATGAGTGGTTTAAGTCATACCTACAGAACAGGAAGCAAAAAGTTTCTTTATGTGGACCAAGTGATTTAAATAAGTTTGGCACTTCATCTTTGGAAAAGTCATTAATTGGTTTTCTGCAAATGGGCTTGCTCTAAACTTTGAAAAAAGACAGTACATCAAATTTTCTGCTGCAAAAAGTACAGTTCCTTCAATAAATATAATACATCAAAGGAAGTCAGTAGCCAGGGTAGAGCATACTAAGTTTTTGAGTGTACATATAGATGAGAATCTTAATTGGAAAATTCATATTTTGGATCTTCTAAAGCGACTAGATTCAGCAGCTTTTTCAGTCAGAATAATTACCAGTTTTGAGGATATAGAAAATAGTAAGCTAACATACTTTGCACACTTTCACTCTCTGATGTCATACAGAATAATGTTTTGAGGTAACTCAACACTTAGACAAAAAGTATTCACAGCTCAAAAGGAAGTGGTTAGAATAATGTGTGGGGTTCATAGTCACACATCATGTAGGCATCTTTTTAAAAGCTTGGGAATTCTTCCAACAGCCTCACAGTACATTTACTCACTAACGAAATTTGTTCTCAACAACATGGACCAGTTTAAAAACAACAGTGACATTAGTTATTATAATACCAGAAAAAAGAACGACTTACACTATCGTTTACTCAACCTATCTTTAGCACAGAAAGGGGTAAAATAAGCTGCTATAAAATTTTTTGACAAATTACCAGATTAAATAAAATGGCTGACAGACAGCAGTAATAGCTTCAAAAATAAATTGAAATCATATCTCCTTGACAACTCCTTCTATACCATAGATGAATTCTAGAACAGGAATAAATAAATCTATAAATATAGTGTATGCATGTTGTGCCATTTAAGGGAATGGGATAAATAGTAGAAATGTTAATCTTTAACACTGTAGTGTTATCTTGTTTCATATGTGCATTTCTTGTGCACGTGACACATTTCGCACCATAATGGCTACTGCGTCATGCAATTGGTCAATGGAACAAGCAACCAACCTATGCATGAGGTGTGTGCACAAATTTATCCAGACGGGTTGGGGTGGGGGGCAAGATTCTGCAAATCCCATTTTTTATAGCTCTCATCTGTAGGTGAGTTTGTCAGTTTTGATAGTGTCATACATACTGTGTGACAGAATTTCTCACATGACAGAAGAAATTGAAGCGTATGAGAATTCTGCAATGAGTAATGTATGTGCTCTAGAACCCAGGGTGGGGGAGGGGGGCCATAACCCCCCCCCTCCCCTGCTGCTTACTCCACCTTTGTAGAGCTGGTTGAGTTTGTCATTACCACATATCGAAGTGAAATAGCGGTACATTGATTCATATATCTTGGACATTAACATTTGCTTTACACAGATTGTACCAGTTTTAAGAAACTTAGAGGTTTGTACTGACGTAATGGAATTCCCTGAAAGTTTATGCAGTGTAGTTTGATTTCTTTGTGTATACAGTAATCAGAGTTGCAAACAAACAACATAAACAGACTTAAACTAGGCCTGTGTGTATAGTCATTGGACAAGTAGTATAATTATGGTGTCGGTAACAATGAAACTGAGAATAATCTTTTCTTTACTAGTTTGATTCTGGGTGTTCTGTAGAGTTGTATCCATTTTGCGCATTTGTGTGCATAAAATAGAAACAACAACTCAACAGAACACCCAGAAGTACACTGTCAATTAATCATGCTCAGAAAATTTGTGAGATCAAACTTTTTCTTTACTCAACAGCTTTTACAAGCTAATATGGCATTATGTGTTATAAAGATTGCAAATGGATAGTCCATATGTTATTTAAAATAATTTATGGGCTTAAAACATCCATATGTGTAAAAATATTTGTACACTAAACAAACATAATAATTAAAGGTCATATGTGCGAATTCTTATCTGCAGTAAATTATGAGTTCAAAGTAAACTCGCTGCACATTCCACCATGAAATGAAGAGCAGAAGACGTGTCTGCATATCATTCTCAGTGTAGGAATCAAGAGCCATCTAGTCAGTTTCTGCTTCAGAAGATCCAAGGTGACACTGTAACATAATTGGGGGATGATTACTGAGTTAGCTACTAATTTTACGTACCTAGGGGTCATATTTTAAACCAAACAGTATCAGGATCTTCATGTGAAATTGTAGTCTGCAGTGCAAAGAAAGTCATCTACTAAGGATTGAGGCATTTAAAGGGGTGCTCAAGCAAAGAAAAGAAGGAAGCATAGTGAAATTTACTGGAAGTTTAAAACTACGTGCCGGACTGCATCTTGAACCCAGGACCCAGGTTTGAGTCCTGTTCTAACACATGATTTTAATCTTCCAGGAAGTTTTAAACCAGCACACACTCTGCCACATAGTGAAAATTCATTCTGGGAAGAAGAAATTGCTCATTCATTTGGCTTCATCTAGAGGACCAGTATTGTAGTAATATGTGGAACTCACACCAGTCATATCTGATTTTGGACAATGAGAACATGCAAAAAAGATTTGAAAGGTTGGTCCAGAGTAATTTTGAGTGCTGTATTAGTAGCAGCACTGCCACGATAAAAGGTATGAGAAGAGACTTTCTAGAAGAGTCAGAGGAAATTTTGTAGCTTATAAAACTTGTGTAGGGTTTTGCAGGTTGCCAAGCATATTCCAATATTAAAAATAAACTGAATGTGGGAGCATTAGGAAATTGCCAAAACCTGACAATTCTCATGAAATAAACGTGCTGCACTGCAAAAGGAAGTGGGTAGGTTTTTCTTCATAGGTAAACATGGAGGGAAGTGGAACAGATTAGAAGGGGAGTTCATGAACATCTGCACAATTCTACCAGCAGTGAAACAAAAGTCACAATTTTTTATTAAACCTTGATTATTGTAGGTAAAATTGTTTCATAGAGTCCGGAGTTACCAAAACTGTACGGAATACTCATGGGAACATTGAGATTCCTTAGTAATATTGGATGCAAAGCTAGGTACCAGTATCTGGCCATGAGCAAACATTTTTTGAATAAAAGATTCAGAAGGCAGGCTTTCTTAGGATTGTTATGATTAATTTTCAGTATTTTTGTTTGTGTAAATTCTTTAGTACTTCTATTACTAATATGCAAAATTTCATTGTCCTGTGTAATGCAAACATCCCTTTTGGCAACCAAGAAATTGTATAGTTTGTTGTCCCTAAAACAAATCAGTTTATATTATTTTAGAAATATGAGTGGTGTGCAGTAAGTGTGCAACACAAATTTTGGTTGAAAAATTGCGGATTTTTTTGTGAGGCATTGTGGAATATACTTGCTTCAGCCCATTTAGTTTCATGAAGTTTCGATAGGTGGTGGGACTATACGAGGTGGAATCCAAAATTTTCAGGACTGGTGTTACCAGCTGGAAAGTAGGAGTAGTAGATCTTTCTTTGCACTGCTAGGTGGCGAGTGCTGCGTATCTGATGAGTCAGTGTGCAGAGTGGCATTCAGCTGGGATGATGTGTCCACAGTGATTTCCGTAGTACTCTATGTTTGGTGTGTGGCGATTATTAAGATGGATCCGCGAACGGAACAGCACGTGTGTATCAAATTCTGTGCGAATCTCGGGAAAAGTGCTACCGAGGCCCTTGCAATGATTCAACAATTGTTTGGGGGACAGAGCATGAGCCGTATGCATGTGCCTCCTCCAGTCCCACCTCGACCAGTTCACCGCATGGTGCAACCAATGGCTCCTTAAGATCAATCCCTCCAAGACCCAGGCAATAATCGTGGGCCGCACCACCCCCTCCTTCCGCCTCCTGGATTTCTACCTCACCATCTATGGCTGCCCCATTGCCCTCACTCCCACCCTCAAGTACCTTGGCACCACCTTCGACTGCCACCTTTCCTGGAACCCCCATCTCCGCACAGTCCAAGCCAAGCCACGTAATCGTCTCTGTCTCTTCAAACTCCTCTCCAGTTGAACATAGGGATTAGACCCTTCCCCTATCCTACATACCTATAAGTCCCTCATCCGCCCCATCCTGTGTTATGCCCACCCCACTTGGATCTCCGCCGCACCACCTACTACAAATCCCTCCAAATCCTTGAGCGTCATGCACTCCGCCTCGCTTATCACATCCGTCTCCCATCCTCCACGTGGATCCTCTATGATTTGAACCCCTTCCTATACGTCTCCCATAAACTGGATCCTCCACATCCTTTGGTTTGCCCCATTCCTCTCCCACCCCAGCCTGCTGCTGCGCCTGTACCACAGTGTCCCGCCTGGTCTCCATCTTCACATGCTCCATACCCTCGCCCAAGGTGGCTTTAGCCAACTCCCCCTCCCGGATAATGTTCTCACACCTTCCATCTACCGCTCCTACCAGTTCTAATCCCTACTTCTTCCCCCCCCCCTCCCGCCTCAGGGCTCCCTCTCTCCCACCCCCTCTCTCTTCCCTTCTTTCTTCTTTTCCCCTGCCACCCCCCTTCTTTCTCCTTTTCAACCTCCCCCCCCCCCAGGCTTCCGGCTCCTTTCCTTCTCCCCTCCACCTCCCCCCTGCTCCCCCCTCTTGGTTTCCCCCTACCGTCTCTCTCCCCCCTTTTTCTTACCCCCCCCCCCCTACCCTTCACCCGGTGGTAGGTCATCCCCCCTCCTTCGGTGCCATGATTTTTAACATTTTTGTTGTGGTGTCAGTGTTGCTCCAGTGCCGTGTGCAGTGCTACGTTTCATCCCCACCAACAGTGCCACCAGTATCACTCATTTGTGTTCCCGCTGTGGTGTAGAGAGTGAAATAATAATAAAGAAAAACAAGGAAGGCCCGTTAGCCACACAACGCCAGCCATTGTTGCCAAACTTTAACAGTTGGTTCGTGCGGATCGACATAGAACCATTCAAGACCTTGCGAATGAAGTGGGTATTGGTTATGGGACATGTCAACAGATGTTGACTGATGAATTGGGCATGCATCATGTCGCCGCAAGATTGGTGCCAAGGATCTTGACTGCTGCTCAGAAGGAATAGCTTGTTAAAGTGTGCACGGACCTTCGTCAGACCTCATTTGATGATACAACCTTCTTATCATGGGCTATCACCGGCGATGAGAGCTGGATTTTCGGTTATGACCCAGAGACAAAGCAACAATTGTCCCAGTGGAAGAGCCCAGGCTTTCCAAGACCCAAAAAAGTGAGACAGGTGAAGAGCAAAGTGAAGAGCATGATCATTGTTTTCTTTGATACCAAGGGAATTGTGCACAAAGAATTAGTACCACCCAACCAAACAGTGAATTCCGCATACTACTGTGACGTTTTGTGACGGCTCCGTGGTGCGACGTTGATAGCCTGAACTTTGGCATCAAGGGAACTGGCTGCTGCATCACGAAAACGTGCCCTGTCACACGTCCTTGCTCACCAGGACCTTTTTGGCCATAAACAACATGGCGGTTGTACCTCACCCACCGTACTCACCAGCTTTGGCACCTCGCGACTTTGCGCTATTCTCAAAACTGAAACTCAAGTTGAAAGGCCGTCAGTTCAACACTCTAGAGAGGATTCAAGAAGCATCACTGGCGGTGATAAACACCCTTAAAGAACAGCATTTCTAGAAAACGTTTGACCAGTGGCAGAAATGCTGGGACCGATGTGTACGTGCGGATGGGAACTACTTTGAGGGTGATGGTGACCACTAGTCCAAAGGTAAAGTTTTGAACAGATGGCAAAACCAGTCCCAAAAATTTTGGATAGCGCCTTGTATGTAGCATTCAATATAACACCCGTAACGGAGGTGCATTCAAAGCAGGGAGCTACCATTGATTTTCTCTTGACAGAAAGCCCGAGTATCACAGATATTCATAGGTGCTTGCACAATGTCTATGGAGACCAGGCAGGGAGCAAAAGCATGGTGAGCCTTTGGGTGAGGTGTCTTCATCATTGCAATGGTCACTCAAACCTGTTCAATCTTCCATGTACCGGCCAGCTGCACACAGCTGTGACTCCTCCAATGTTGGAATGTGTGGACACTCTCATTTGAGGTGATCAACAGATCACGATCAAACACCTCACCGCACAACCAGATGTCTGTTAGTAGTGCTGCCACAGTTGTCTTCTTGTTGGGGTTGGGATACTCAAAGATGTGTGCCCACTGGGTTCATCACTATTGACAAGAGACCATAAAGAGCAATGAAGGACCATCTTTGTGGAATTGTTTGTGATTCATGAGGCTGATGATGACAATTTTTTGTCGAGCATAGTCATAGAAGATGAAACACATCTCCTCTGATGAAAAACTTCAAAGCTGCACCCTCAGCTGGTAAAATCATGTTGACAGTCTTCTGGGACTCTGAGGGGGTTACATTGTTTAATGTCCTCCTTCATAGTGCAACGATCAACTCAGATGTTTATTTTGCTACTCTCAGGAAATTGAAGAAATGACTTCAGAGTGTTTGTCGCCACAAAAGTGCAAACAAACTTCTCCTTCTCCATGACAATCTAAGGCCTCATGCAAGTCTGAACACCTGAGAGAAGCTCACAAAACTTCATTGGATTGTTCTTCCTCATCCGACCTACAGCCCACACCTCGCACCTTCCAACTTCCCAATGAAGGATGCTATCTGTGGGAAGCAATAAGTGGATGATGGGAGCTTATTGATGCTGCAAGACATTGGCTGCAACGTCTACCATTAGAGTGGTACCATGCAGGCATACAGGCCCTCCCAGTAAGGCCATTGCAATGAATGGAGATTATGTTGAAAAAAAACATTTTGAACGTCCCTAGTACTAATGATGTATTCAGTGCACATTTGTTTATAAATGAGAAACACTAGGGAAAACTGTACCTATATGCAAGTAATGAGCAATTTAGAACTTTAACCTTCAAATTCATTTTTTATAACCTGTCCCATTTGATCGCAGCTAAAAGCACTAGTTTGAAGACACTTTGAAAAAGGTTGATTATTCCCTATTTTAATGACTTTCAAGTTTTAGGAAACTAGTAGTTTTTACCATAGGTTTTTGCATTGTGTTAAAAGAAGTCTCGTTTTGTGTATCTTCTCCAGTTCTTGTATGGAATGAGCAACTTCTTAGTTCAACGTATTAAAAGATAATCATCAGGGTTAATTTAAAGTTATTTGTTCACTGCCTTGAAATACAGTGCACTAGCCAAAATGCAGCCCCACTGAATGCTGTTTTCAAACACGGGATGAACTGGTTGACATTTGTATGCAGCTGGACATTTGTAAACAGCTGTCAAGCAATTGGCAGCTTCTTCAAATGCACCTGTAATACCTGTACCAGAGATACCTCAGGTACTATCCTCTCATGTGGATCCTGTCTCTGCAAAGTAAAAAATCTGTCATTGCCTGTCCACTTGACTGTGAGTGTCATGTCAATGGTAAATCTAGCTTCTTGTACAGGGTGGATGGAGACCAAGGAGTACTCAGGGTAGTGTACCGATCCCACTGACCAACAAGTTTGAGATCCTGTCTTTCACTGAAACTGAGCCAGTGGGACTCACTTCATCTGTTTTGGGGAAACCTGTTTTATCCAGTGTTAGGAGGTGGCGAACACAAAATGGTAAGGGTCAATTAATCGTTAGCAGTTCAAATGTAAGGCGAATGCTTGTAACCCTTAGGCAAATGGCAGCAGGGGACAGGAAAGGACATCAGGTGTACTCAATGTGTATGCCTGGAGGCCTCATTCAACAAATTGAAGAGGCTATTCCAGCAGCCATCGAGGGAACGGGGTGCAACCAACTGCAGATTTTGGCACATGTTGGATCAAATGGTGCTGGTCATCTGAGCTCGGGGGTCATTTTTGGGTCACTCTAGTGACTGGCAGAGAAAGTCGAGAAGGCCAGCCTTGCATGTGGAGTTTCAACGAAGCTCGAGTCGAGTGGAGGGACTGAAACAAAGACTTTGAAAGTTCTGTGACAAGCTAGGCTGTGACTTCCTGGACTTGTGCCATAGGGTTGAGAACTGTAGTGTTCCCTTAAATAGGTCAGGTGTGAACTACACATCGGAGGCTGCTACTCAGGTAGCTAACTGTGTGTGGGAGCTGTACAGAAGGGCTTTTTAGATTAGGCAACTCTCCATCCAATACAGATAATGATTGCTGTAAGAAACCCAGAAGTATCAGTGTAGGATCAAATGAAATGCCTCCCACAGGTGAGAGTATTAAAATTCTAATGGTAAACTGCCGAAGCATTTGCAACAAAGTGCCAGAGTTTGAAGTGCTCATGAAAAACAGCGAAGCCCATATAATAATAGTTACGTTGAAACCTGAAATTGATAGCAGTGAGATTTTTGGGGAAAGTTTATGTGTATATTGAAATGATAGGCAAATGGGAAACGGTGGTGCTGTATTTGTTGCAGTAGACAAGAAACTCAAATCCACAGAGATAGAAATTGAAGCTGCATGTGAGATTGTTTGGATAAGACTCAGTATCGGGTGTAGGCATAAAATGATAATTGAATCCTTCTGTTGCCACCAGACTCATGTCTTGATGGAACCAAAATTAAAACTTTAGAGAAAACGTCAGTTCACTTGTACATAAGTCCACCAATCATACTGTTAGTCCAGTGAAGGTGCACTTTTTGCTTGCAAAAAATGAGGAGCAGTTGAGTCCCATAGTGCTCAGAGCCATTTGAACCATTTGAGCCAAAAAATGAGGTAGAAGATTTTATTTGTTTATCTTGTGTGACAGTATGTTGAATCCAAGTTTTCGACCTCCGGAACTCTCGGGACAAATTATTGTGGCCAAAAAATCAAGAAATTTTGGCACTTTTTTCACGTTTCCGTGTATTACTCAGAAACTATGCATCATACTGTAAATGTTGCTATTAATAAAATGAAATAGCGTTAAGTTTTGCGCCAAATGACTTATTTAAATGTCAAAATCAGTGCAGCCATTTGGCCGCAGTCAGTTATTAAAGTCTGTTCATTTTTAACAACTTGGTTAAAAAGTCGGCTGCAACGCCTCTAACTCAAGAACGACTGCTCCAAACAAAAAACGTCAAGTTACCAGAGCATTTGAGCTTGAGATTTCACGTTACAAAATCATCTAGTTTTTCAATTTTAGGCATTATTAAGCGTTCATACACTTGGAAGCCAAAGCATTTCCATTTCTTTGATTTTCTTTTAAGTCAAATGTATTCAATGAAGTTAAATTTTCAGTGGGAAGACTGCGGTCTAATGAGCACATATTTGTTCTCTATGTATATATTTTTAATTTTCTTCATTCATGTGTACTTTTATTCCTTTTCATTGATGCCTTAATTGGTAAGAGTGGGTTGCTAAAAAGAAAACCAAGTACATAGTAATGGCCAATATGTATTTACTTTTGACTAATACAAATATTGGTACAAATGAAAAAATAGAAGGACACGACAACGTTAAAAGACAATTTACATATCAGAGATTAACATTTAATCAAATTTCAATTCCATCAAGGTCCAGGATCTAATATTCAGGATCCGTTGTGGCAAGTTCACCAACATCCTCATTGGAACATATCTTCTACCTCTTCCTCATCCTCACTGAGCCCAATGTCTGGGACAGTCTTGGAAGATAAGCCACAGTAGTGTTTGCACATTGAGGAGCAGTTCAGTCCAGATTTGTGACACCCACATATTGCTGTGCATCCTGTTTTGCATGCGCAGTAAACCAGTTTCAGTTAAGTGTGTGGTGCTGCATCTTTAGTCATTGTCATGGGAAACAAGCATGATAAGTTTTTGTTCCAGCCCCTCTGGCATGGATCAGTTTTCTTCCCCAGCCAAGATTTCACTTGATGGTAGGATCACAGTGAGTGCCACCTTCTTGCATCCAATGTTGGCGGTAGCCTTCCATGTTTGAAAGATTTTCTCGGGGCAGGCTTTATAAAAAGCTCGTATCTGAGCTCATCCAAAGTCACAGAGTTAAAATTCCCTTACTGTGCTAACATCAGCTGTTCTTCTGCCTGTGCTGTTAAGTCTTGAGAGACTGATGGTTTAACAAATTCAGGAGTTTGCGCTCTGAGGTTTGGCCATTACTCCATATGTTTTAGTAATTTCCCTTTTCCTTGGCTAAAGAAAGAGGATGTGGTATCACATCCTGTGAAAGCATGGCTGAAAAGAGCAAATGCAGGATCGAAATTGAAAGAATTACTGGAGCACCATACTCTTGCTGATTTCCCTCTTCCCAGTTTATGGAAGTACAAGTTGTTATAGTCCTTTCCTCGACCCAGCAGAAGAACAAACACACCATTGTCCTCGCTAACGATTGCTACACTGTCAGATTCAGAAACTTGGGAAATAGCTGTTCCCACAATTAATGAAACCACATTTTCTTTTGCGTGTAGCATTTGAATACCTCCATCCTCAAATTTCCTCATGTGCGTGAAAATTAGTTGGTTCTTGTTGTTCTTATTTGCGAGAAACGTTTCCTGTGCGACTGCAGCATTTGTGACTTCATCAAAAATGATATCTGATGAAGAATGTGGTGTCTTTAAATGGCGAGATCTTTCAGAAGACTTTGTTCCCCTTTGTTAAGCGTCACTTAGGTAGACAAAAATTCAGAAGTTGAAGAAAGTTGAAGGTCTTCTTTCCCGATCAGTATTCTTGTCAGACTCCTTAGCTGTGCGAGGAGAGACTGCCATGATTCCTCCCTTGGTATGGAAAGTATTCAACCTGTCAGTTGTGCAGATGATAACATCAGCATTATCAGAGATGAGCAGGATGAGGCCTTCACTGGTTATGTTGGGATGCTCAGGTCATGCAGTTGAGGATATCTCGAGTAGGGAAGCTTCCATGTATGGAGCTGCGAATCCAATTTATTTCAGTAAGAGTGTCGACAATAAGTCTAGATCCAAATCTGTTGTACATGAATGTACTGAGCCCAGTCCATAGTGATAACAGAAATGACTGTGGCCTTATTGCAGAAATTACAGTATGTGACAAAGCAACACACATTTTTATCTCGAGTTCACCGTTTGTTTTACAAACTCAACGACTCAAAGAAATGGAACAGTGATTCAGGGATCACTGATTGGACATCTGGCAAGAAATCATCAGGTATGGGGGGGGGGGGGGGGGGTATTGTGATGTATCATAGACCTGTGTACGGATGTCCACATGAAGTACACCTGCAGCAGTACGTACAATTCACAGATGCTCTTCTTGTGGATCTGATAGCTTGCTGTGGGAAGAAACTGTCAAACAGTATCTCATAACCTGTACTTTTCATACACACTGCTGTGCTCTTTTTACGTCTGTCAACAATCATTATTTTTTCACCATACTTCTAGAAGAGTTGGGTTTTTATAGTCCTTACATCTGCCTTCCAGCCATTCGTGATTTGGTCCTTTAACTCCTGCAAAGTAAACTAACACCATTCTGATTGTTCAATGTAGGAAGAAATCATTTCATTGCTACATTTATGTGTGTGGATCCAGGAATTCCTTGTTTTCCTCCATCCCTGACTGGCCGGTAAGAATCCCTCTGACAATATCTATGATGTTGAGCATTTTTAGCACAAATGTCCTGATCACAGACATGTTCAACACTTCGCGAGCCCATTCATCACCTTGCCATTCAGCAATCCCAAAACACTGTCTGTTAATTCAAGTTTTATCACTTTACGAACAATATTTTGCTTTGCATAGAGAAGTCTGCCATGTTTCTCCCAATTTTCTTGCCACAACAAAAGCAATATTTATTAAAATCAAATATTTTGTTGTATGATCGAAGATTCGATGTTGACAGTGCAGGGCCTTTTGCCAGAGATATTCGAAGTTTTGAGTTACTGTATGTCTTATGACAAGCGCTGTGTACTACAACTTGAGCCAGATCAGTTAATAACTTATTGTGCTGTGATTTTCGTATCCTCACTGTATTGTAGCAGCATTTCCAGTCCTTTCTGTTCCACTGTAACCACATCACCATCAGCAGAATTGCTGTCGCATGTAAAACACACCTCCACACAATCTGGAACACTCATTTTAAATGCATTGATCACACAACAGAAGTAAACTCAAACAAGGAACGAGAATTTTGTAAGACACAAGGGGTCTTGAATGTGTCCCTCACACAACACATGAAGACTGGGTACGGCTGACTATGGGAACAATAACAAAGGAACGGAGGGGATAGCAACCTCGGCTTGTTATGACGTGTTAATCAAGGGAGATCTTTAGACACCTCTGTACCTGAAGGTGGAGCAGATTTGTTTTCTTCCTATTGGAAATTTTGTAATGTGAAATTTCATGCTCTACAACTTTGGTAACTTGACATTTTTCATTTGGGGCAGCCACTTTTGAGTTACAGGCACTGGAGCCAAGTTTTTATTTAAGCTGGTGAAAATGAATGACCTTTGACAACCAATGGCGGTCAAATGGCTGCACCGATTTTGATGTTTGACTAAAAATTTAGTGCTCTTTCATACTGGACTATCTAATAATCGGTGGGGACTTAATCTCTAATAATTAATTGGGAAATTATGGTTTTGTTTGTGTTGAGTGTTACGGTGTAATATCAAGCACCTGCACCTGGGCATGGAATGTAACCACAGAGAAGGCTGTGAGACAATTTCAGCCAATAGTACGCTGACCAGGACTGCACCATGACAGGAGCGGCCTGTATCAGAGGAGAATATAAGGGCCGCTCCAGCGAGAATTGGCCGCACTAGAAGAGCCACACTAGTAGATCTGCACTAGAAGGCGAGCCCTCATCCTAACTGTTTTGCTGAGACTTGTGATTTATATCAATTACTTGCATGGAAATTGGATATACCAAAAGAACATAGATTAGTTGCATGTCACCAATTGCTTGCGACAAAGTTAATACAGTAGACGTAGCATCTGCTATGACTTGAACAAAATGTGTAGACATAGTATCTGCTTATATGGTAGAAGTGAGGAGTGGAAAGTGACTCTAGGGTATTAGATGGAGTATTAGAAAGCGGAGTTGAGGTGTAAAATAGATGTGTAACTTTACCAGAGAATATCTGGTGACAGTGTACATAAAGATGTATACTAGGGCAAAGAACCATGAGGCCTACTCACGAAGGATAAGGGGGGCACACCCAGCATTTATTGAATATAAAAAGCAGATAGGCAGACCAAAGAATGGCTGACCTACTGTGCGGACAGAAATGAAGAGGGGCATACTTAGCAAAATGGAAGGAGGGAATGCGCTCATGGGGTCAACCCATAGATGAGGTATAGGTACTGTTCCTAAAGGGGAAAAAGAACAGTATTGTGACAGAAGTCACACGTTTTATAGGAATTGGGCTGGTAAGTTTGAATTCTATGCATCACCAGCCTTATTAAGTTTTATGTTTACAAGTGACAAGAAAGGAAAACTTTTATTTTACGCAGAGTTCCTGCAAACTACAATAAATAATGAATAAGTACATACTTAGAAAAGATAGTATGGAAAGTAGGAACAAAGAGTAGATTACTCATGGGTCATGCACACCTGGAATTTACGATTGGAAAAAGAGCAGAAAACAGAAAAATTTTGGTCCTCTCGATTTTTAGGTATTGAAAGAGCTAACTCCAACATGGATTGAAAGGTTCACGTTTTATAACTGTAGTAAAATGGAAAAAAGGAATGACTAGGTAATAAGAACAAGAGTATTTACGGTTATTAACAGAAAAAGATGCGTTGTTGTAAAATGAAATGTTATCCTATGTAATGTTAACGTACATGGTAATTATGTATAAAATATCACATGTTCGAGCTGAGGGGAGGGCTATGTAGTGCTTCGAGAATTTCCATGTAAGTTCTAGACCCATTCGTCCTTCTACTGTGTCGAACACATGATATTTTAAATATAAGTGGGAGAGTGGAAGCATATCTACTGCGCCACCTGTTTCTGTGGCAGGTTGGAAGTTTGTTATGAGAAGACCGTAAGAGTGGCGGTCAACTGACGACGACAAGTGTTTGCCGCTAGCACCACAGACACTGTGTGAAAGAACACATAGTAATTATAGCTATCCTTTGTTGTGTTAATGAATGTGATTATTGTATAAAAGAAAAGCGAACAATTGACTATAGACTTTTAACTTACTTCATGTCTTAGCTCTGAATGAGACAAGATGCATGTGATGTTCATGAATTATTTGGTTGTCAAGCCAATGCAATTATGAATGTCTTTAATTGAGTCTAATGTTTGATGACTAAGTTGACTTGCAGAAGCTTAAATGTGTGTACAAAAAATGGTAAAGTTGTTTCCTGTGAAAGTTGAAAATTTATTGTGATTGAACAGAAAGTATTCTGCGAGTACCCAATTATTTCAAGAGTAGAGAAATAGTCAAATAAATTCCTATAACCAGTGATAGTCTTCGGAGAAGAAGCTTTTGGGAGATCAACTTAGTAGATTATCCAGAGAAGAGGATCGGCTTCACACATCACATAAGTCAACTAATGAGAGTGAGGTGTGAATTGTGAATGCAATCCAGTTTCGCACCGCTTCTTGTGTTGTCAAAGCTGTTAGAACATATATAGAGTAACAAAGGCAATAAAAGTATGTGAGATGTAGAAACCAACAGTCTCTAATAACAGTTCATCTTGTCCAATCTTAAAATTGTGTTAAAGTGACTGCAAAATATCATTAAAGCACTATTTAGAGGTTGTAGAAACCATTAGTTGGCAATAAAAGCTTTACAGAACAATCTCAATTTAGCATTTATAGACATGTGGTCATGCTGCACAATATACCTATCTAGATGTTATGCACTTTAGTTTACACATGAGACAGTGAAAGTAGCTTTCCAGGTGGGAAGGAGCGCCTGTTCCCCGGCACGAATCCGCCCGGCAGATTTGTGTCTAGGTCCGGTGAACCGGCCAGTCTGTGGATGGTTTTTAGGTGGTTTTCCATCTGCCTCGGCGAATGCAGGCTGGTTCCCCTTGTTCCGCCTCAGTTACACTATGTCGCCGATTGCTGCGCAAACACATTCTCCTCGTATGCACACACCACCATTACTCTACCACGCAAACGTAGGGGTTACACTCGTCTGGTGTGAGGCATTCCCTGGGGGGGGGGGGGGGGGTCCATGTAACATCTAATTAACAATCTGAAGTGCTAGGTTCCATAACCCCAGTAATCAGATGACATACATGCATGAAACGTAGACCTCAGGCGACAGGTGGCCCAAAACGGAGACCACAAGTAAAGAATGGTGTAAATCCTAAGTAGATACTATGTCTACATATAATGATTAAGTCCTACTTCTCTATAACACACCAGAGTATTAGTTACCCTGACTTTTCTTAAATGGTTATCACAATTAAATGCCGGCCGCAGTGGCCGAGCAGTTGTAGGCGCTTCAGTCTGGTACCGCGGAACTGCTACGGTCGCAGGTTCGAATCCTGCCTCGGGCATGGATGTGTGTGATGTCCTGAGGTTAGTTAGGTTTAAGTAGTTCTAAGTTCTAGGGGACTGATGACCTTAGATGTTAAGTGCCATAGTACTCAGAGCCACTTTTTTGAGCCACGATTAACTCAGCTCTCCTGCTCCTGCCTCTTTAGGCGCATGGGTTGATTGCTATTCTTCTTTCTTTATATACCTGTACATATATATAAGAAGAGATGAAAAAATGAGGGGAACGATGTAGAACTGTCACTTATAAAAAAAATGTAATGTGTGCATCTACCTGGATGTACATATGTCTTTATTCCCCTACATCCCTTGGTGGTTCTGACATCACTTCGGGTTTCTCATTTGTAATTTTCATGTTTGTGTTTAAGTGTGTCTTTGTGTGTATGTTGATGTGTGTTTGTGCAGCCTGATTCTTCGGCCTACTTATATGAAATAAGTTGTAGGTTATTGGAATCTACGGTAAATAAGAAGGACTTCTGCATAGAAGTAGTTGAATATGGAAAGAGGAAAAGATAGATAGGAACTCAAATGAGAAATAAGAAAGGAAAAAGTAGAAATGGTTGCTAAGATCGAAGAAGTGAAAGAAGATGGCCCCATAGACAGGAAACCCTTCCCACCCACCTTCCCCAGGATCCCTACCTCGCCGGTACTTGAGTGAGAAGCCAGATGAGGTATGGTGTTGTATCGTCTCCTAGAGAACGTCTTTCTCACTTTCATCCTTGAGGTCCCCGAAGAAAATCTTAGCAACACCTATGGGACGACAAATGAGGAAGAATCAGCCACACTTATTAGCGAGGGTCGTTTGGAAGGTGTGGTGTATGTTATGTGTTAGCACTGATTTGTCTATTGGTGGAAATCACGCTTTAATCTACAGTACCCACCCTTTCCAAAACTAGCACAAACCCTCCCCTTTACCACACATTTCATAAAAGGTATTAAATATTCTATACCAAATAAAAAATTATACACTATGATCAAATAGTTGTTTCGTTATTCAGTTTATACTATATTTTATACACACATAAAATACTCTGTCCAGTTTATGTTGTCCCGATATCACTCTGTTTGAATAATACCACGATATTATTTTCCCATTAGTACTATATTCTATTCGTCTCGTTTCATGTTCAGAGATCACTGTTTTTCCATAGCTCTCTTAAGTCTATTATTTTTCTGTCATATTTGGTTTACTATATGCTAAAATTATAGGATAGTATAAGAAGTCATTGATAGATGACAGAATAGTTTAAGATTTGAAGAGAATTCGATAAAGGAAAACTAATTTTGAAGAGACACCGTAAACAACTCGGGATCCAACGGTCGTCACTCCGCCCATTAACTCAGAATGTTAACGTCCCTGGGGGACATATGTGACCCCGCCTGTTTCCCATGGATCCGATATTAACTTCACTTGAGCAAGCGCAGACCAATACTTCCCGTTAAACTTCTTCTGGAAGTCTGTCCACAACAAAACAATCACCACTTTACTTGGTAACACAACATTAGGTAAAGTTATTCTATTTTCCACTCTATCCTGGATAAATCTGAATTGTTCCGACAAGTTGTCTACAACCTTGCTGGCATTATTAAGTTTGGAAGAAACAATAGTCGAAATGTTTGTGGAGGACACTCTCGCGGCCACTTTTTGGTCTATCAGTTCTTCTACCTGTTCCTCCAGATTACTGATGTTTATTGTGTCTGAAGTTGCTGCTTTCTCTTTAAAATTTCTTTCCACATTATCAACTCAAGTGTTAACACCTGCAGTTTGCGACTGGACTGTTGGAATTAGCTTTTCCTGCTTTTCAACACTCTCTTTTAAGGTATGCAACCTCTGCTTTACCACATCAAATCTAACATTACATACACTTTGAAATGATCCTAATTTTTCACAAAATTCAGATTGTACATCATTATATTTGTCTTCAATATCAAATTCTAGCTTCTTGCCAAATCCTGAAATTGGTTACTGTGTCTGACTAAAGTCAGTGAACAATTGGTTTACATGAATGTTTAGAGAACTCGTTAATTCTTTCTCTAAATCTACTTTCAAATTTTCTATTTTATGGTTTATAGTGTCAAATTCAACCCTTAGTAAATCTATATTTGTTGCTTGCCCATTTAGGACTTCATTTTGTTTCTTTAAACTAGAATATACCAAATTTATTTCTTTTCTTAGGGTTTCATTTAGTTTCTTACTTAAAGAAGCCCCCTGGTCTTCTTTTTTATTATTTAATTGAGTATTCACTGTGTCCAATTTAAGACTTAGTTCCTGTGTTAAATCTGCTGAATCTGCATGCTGGGCTTTAATTAAATTCGTTACTTCAGACCAGTCTGGCACCTCCTTACTCACTTTAATAGCCTTGGCTGGTTCTGAAGTTTCTCCTAGTTGCTGTTCTTGATCCATAACTTAACAGGTTTTACACCTTGTGAGCATTAAAGAAAATTCTACTCTACTTGTAATGACTACAATACTACAGTCTATTTCAATAGTTCCTTCAAATTTATATTCAAACAATTATTGTTTTATGCTCACCCGGGTAGAGTTCTTGCTGTGTTGGTGAGTGGATGTGTTTTCAACGTCGGTGAACAGCACTGGCACCAGCGGCGTTGAATGTTGGTTTCAGCATCGGCGTCAGTGAGCGGCTGTGGAGTCAGCACCAGTGAACAGCAACTGGTGTCGGTGTCGTCAGACGTAAGGCTGGTTACTGCGTTGGCATCAGTCGCTGTGTGTTTGTGAGCTGTGTCCTCTCCCCACTAAATCTTCTTAATCAAAGTACTCTCGGCACAACTCTTCGTGGTCTAAAATGTTGAGGTCTCCTCTCTGTTCCTTTGACATTATTACTTTCTTAAGTCTTTTACTGCGTTGCATTCGCAACTTTCTTCCATCTAGTTTCTTGTACTCAATCCAATTGCCCGAAACACTTCTCTTATCTTGTTATGCCTGGTTGCTATGGCAACTCAAAATATCTTATTCCAATTTCTGTCTTGAAGTTCCCATTTTCTTTGAGTCCTGGTACTTAGGTTGCCACGTTCTAACAGTTTTGATGACACGAGAAGCGGTGCGAAACTGGATTGCATTCACAGTTCACATCTCACTTTCATCAGTTGACTTAAGTGATGTGTGTAGCTGATCTTCTGTGGATAATCAGCTAAGTTGATCTCCCAAAAGCTTTTTCTCTGAAGACTATCACTGGTTGTAGGAATTTATTTGACTATTTCTCTACTCTTGAAATAATTGGGTACTCGCAGAATACTTTCAGTTCAATCACAATAAATTTTCAACTTTCACAGGAAACAATTTTACCATTTGTCATACACACATTTAAGCTTCTGCAAGTCAACTTAGTCATCAAACATTAGACTCAATTAAAGACATTCATAATTGCATTAGCTTGACAACCAAATAATTCTTGAACATCACATGCATCTTGTCTCGTTCAGAGCTAAGACATGAAGTAAGTTAAAAGTCTGTAGTCAATTGTTCGTTTTTCTTTTATACAATAATCACATTCATGAACACAACAAAGGATAGCTATAATTACTTGTCGTCGTCAGTTGACCACCACTCTTACAGTCTTCTCATAACAAACTTCCAACCTGCACACAGAAACAGGTGGCGCAGTAGATATGCTTCCACTCTCCCACTTATATTTAAAATATTGTGTGTTCGAGATGGTAGAAGGACGAGTGGCTCTAGTATTTACACGGAAATTCTCGAAGCACTACAACATAATAGCTTCATCTGCAATTATCACACAGTGTAACATGTTTTTAATGTTCAGTGCCATCACAATCCTTTAAACTGACTTCTTTCACAGTGTTTAGTTAAGATAAATACCTTCTTTTTAATTTCTGTAACAGTGAAATCGATGTACCACATTATAACAGGCTACGTATTTATGATTTTGTTCAGAAAGGTCACCATGTTATTTATCTATTTCTTTTACTGTAATCTTTCACTAGAGCAAACACCATTTGTGATCTTTCAGGTATTCATACTTTGTATGTGTTTTAACTTGATCTCTTGACAATCACATAGTATTTGTATGTTTGACAGTTATACCATGTCAGTTTTTAAGAACGGAGTTATCAACAAGTGTGCACTACTGCAATTGTGCAAGGCACAGCACATTTATATGGACAGTGTTAAGACAGGCTATTATGACAGTTATATATGTAATTCATCCATTTTCTATGATGCCTGTGTATTTTCTATATTCATCTTTTTTGTATCTTGCAGTTTTAAATTGTATAACTGATGGCACAAATATGTTTTTTTTTTTTTTTTTTTTTTTCAAAATATTGCCTATGTCTTTGTCCCCCTTGCTAAGGCTAGGTGGCTTGTGTACATTAATGATACAGATAGCTGTACTACAGGTGCATCCACAGTGGAGGGTATCTGTGGAGAAGCAAGACAGATGTGTAGTTTCTGAAGTGGGGCAGCAGCCTTTTCAGTAGCTGCAGCACAGCAGTGTGTTTGATTGATTGATCTGGCTTTGTAACATTAGCAGACATGGCCCTACTGTGCTGTTACTGCAAATGGTTGAAAGCAAGGTTCCGAAACTACAATAGTTATTTTTCCTGAGGGCATGTAGCTCTGTTGCATGGCTAAATGATGATAGCATCCTCTTGGGTAAAATATTCCAGAGTGAAAATAGTCCTCCATTCAGATCTCTCGGCAGGGACTACTCAGGAGGATGTCATCATCAGGAAAAATGACATTGGTATTCTACGGGTCAGAATGTGAATGTTCCACCTCTTAATCAGGTGGGTAGGTAGGTTAGAAAACTTAGGGAAATGAATATGTTGAAGTTAGATTGTGTGGGAGTTAATGAAGTTCAGTGGCAGGATGAACAGGACTTCTGGTCGGGTTAGTGCAAGGGTTATAAATACAAAATCATATGGGGGTAATGCATGAGTGGGTCTAATAATGAATAAGAAAATATAAACATGGAAAGCTAATATGAATAGCATAATGAATGCATTAGGAGCAGATCATAACCAAGGTAGACCCAAATCCAGTACCCACCACAGTAGTACAAGTTTGCATGCCAAATAGCGCAACTCATGATGAAGCAATTGAAGGAATTACAATGAGATGAAAGACATTATTCAAATAATTAAAGGAGAGGAATATTTGATTATGATGGCAGCTAGGATCTGAAAATAGCAGAAGGAAGAGAAGGAAGAATCGTAAGAAATCATGTAGTGGGAAATGAGTTGTAGATTTTGCCTAGAGCATACTTTAATCTAATAATTTTTGAGTTCATTGCAGAATGACAACAATCATATTGACAATATAATAGACACATGAACTAGGCAGGGAGCTCAGTACCCAGTGATCCAGTGGATAAGTCAGGGAGACTTAGTTTGTTGCCTTGTAAGATGAGACAGGAAGTGAAATGACCTACAGTGTGGGATGTTCAACAGCAAGGAAAGGCAGTGGCCCTTGGCAGGCAAATGCTTCTTGTATAGCCATGTACTGGCTCTGCTGGCAGTGTGGTGTATGCTCTCTAAATTGTATTGTACTTGAGCTGCCACGCCATTGCTTAGTAAAAATATGGTTTCTCACAATTGCGTCTTTTATTGCGTTCAGGGTTAGAACACAAGTGGCAACAAGTAGACCTTTCATATGCTCAACTTCAGTGATTGTTTTTGCATGTAACTGTTCCATGGATGCGGTACTTCAATCAGTTCTTCAGCAGCAGGAACATACTGTGGCTGCCTTGGAAAACTGATGGCTATGTTGACTGTTCAGGCTCTATCATCTCAGGCAGACCTACCATTGATTTTACTGTACGCAACTCTGCCAAATATTGGGAGGCTTATGAAAAGCAGCTTCGCCAGCACTTTGTTGCATGTTGAGTGATGGACAAAGAAAATTGTAAGGCTTCGTTTTTATCATGGATTCGCCCCCACTTGTACCAGTTATTGTTTCACTTAGCCCCTTTGCAGTTGTTTCACTTAGCCCCTTTGCAACAACCAGCCTCACTCTCTTTTAAGGAAATGTGTAATTTGTTGCCTTCTTATAGCTGCAAGCAACCCATGTCATTACCATTTGTGCTGAACTTTACCAGTGCTGCAAACAGCCACATCAGTCTTGAGCTTGGGAAGCAGAGGTACAGGGTTTGAGTCGCAAGTGTTGCTTCATTACGAAAACCACCAAGGAATCCTTAGTGTAAGTTAGATTAAGTAGTGCGTAACCTTAGGGACCGATGACCTCTGCAGTTTGACCCCATAAGACCTTACCACAAATTTCGAATTTTTTTTTGCCCATGCTGCGAGCCACCAAATTGAATTAGGGGGTGATGTCACCATCACTGATAGTGAATCGCATTGGCACAAGGCAACAAGCTCACTGAACAAACAGAAAGTCAGTGCTGTTAAAATCAGGAAACCTATCAAAAGTGGACAAATCCATCGGCAACAACAAGGACACTGTGTAGCACTTCCGCCATGCATCTCTTGCTTTGTGCAACATGAGAGAGCTGCATGCCCCAGACGGTGGGTGTCACGGCACAAGTGTCACAAGAACAGCTATATTGCGTTGGTTTGTCTTACTCAGCAACCCCCAAACAAATGGATGTTGATGTTCATTCTAAAGTTCGTCAGCGATGATTTTCCGTGGACATGTCACGGTTGTTTACGTGACGAAACGGCCGATCTTGTAAGTGCAGTTGATACAAAAAACGAAATTATAAAGTTACTACGAAGTGACATTGAGGCATTAAAAACCGAGCTTTCAACCATCAAGAAAGAAAACGATACATCAATACAAGAAAAGAAGTCCTGTGTGTGTAAAAGCCATCAAACGGAAAAGCAAGAAGATCGCGAAAATACGAATGACCGATCGTACTTTAAAAACAACATTTCAAGTGTTCCCGTTGATGTCTCGGTAAACTCAGTAAGCCAAAAACCGGAAGATAAATATAAATGGAAGGTGGTGACATACAGCAAAAGGAAAAACAAGGTGACAGATACGCAACAAAAGGAAAATGACTTTTTAATAATTGGCGATTCGCTGCTGAAGAATATCGCTGTCCCCAATTGCAAGATCGACGTACGACCTGGTATTAGAACGCATCAACTCGGTAAACATTTTAAAAATATGGTAAATGCAAGACAAGATACTACAGAACCAGATTCTGAAACCAGACATAACTATAATGGGGTGTTTATACATGTTGGGACGAATTCGTTAAGGAGCAGCAGTGAGGAAGAAATGGCAAGCGAAACAAGAAACATGATTCGTTCTGCAAGAAATATGTATGCAGGATCTCGTCTGATACTTAGCGGAATCATAAACAGAAGGTCGGTGAGTGAAAAATATATCGCCAAAATAAACTGTGCTCTTAAAGAACAATGTGATCGTCTTGGGGCAATTTTTATAGACCCAAACAAATTCCTATGTGAAAACTCACTAGCGAAGGATGGCTTGCATTTAAATAGACTGGGGTCTCTAACGTTCAGCAGAATGTTTGCAGATGTCTGCAAAATCATTAGATGCAAGGGAAACTAATATGGCCTGAAGGGGATGAAAAATCATACACTACAGCTGGAAAAGAAAAATATAAGCACTATATAAAAAAAGACGATACTAAAGAATTTGCCCCAGAATACAGCTCACAACATGTAAACCAACAAAAGAAAAATTACATAAAAGTACTTCATCAAAATATTCAATACTTTGGCAACAAAAAATTAGAAGCAGAAGTACTCCTGAGTGAAGTAAGACCAGACATATTATGCATAAGTGAACATGGACTAACTGAAAGTAAAATACATAATGTGGCAATAAAGGACTACAAACTAGTTAGTTACTTCTGCAGATCTAAATATAAGGGTGGTGGCGTTTGTGTATATATTAAAACAGGTACTCTATCAAAGAATGTAAACAGTGAAGCTGCTACATTTCCCATAGCTAGAGAAAAAGACTTTGAAGTTACTGGTATAGTGGCAGAGGATTTTAGAGTGTTTTGTGTGTACAGGTCACCATGTGGCAATATTAGCATCTTTCTAAAAAAAGTTGCTAGCTTATTGAGAATGAATATGAAGAGAAATCTTATTATATGTGGAGACTTCAACATTGACATGGGAAAAGACACAAAAATAAGACAGGATTTTGAAGAATTGTTAATACAGCATAACATGAAAGTGACAATAACTGCACCAACAAGATTGACTTCACAAAGTGAGACAATTATTGACAACATAATTACTAATATGTGTAACTATGAGTCACATGTAGTTCAGACAGAAATATCTGATCATCATGGACAACTAATCAGCTTTTGCAGAAGTAATGACACAGTATCAGAACCAAAACAAACAACCAAAGAAATTAGGATCATCAGTGAACAAAATATCAACATCTTTAGAACAATGTTAAGTAAGGAAACCTGGAATGAAACCCTACAGGCCCAGAGTGTAAATGAAAAATATGATGCATTTATTTCAACAATTAAGTACCATTTTAATGTAGCATTTCCCAAAGTAAAGAGACAAGAAAGGCATCAAGATCAAACACAGTGGATTACGAGTGAAATACTAGAACAGCGAAGGAAGCTTCAGGACGTGAGACAGATGGGCGAAGCTGAAAACTATAAAATGTTAAAAAAGAAGTATAGAAAAACAATAAGAGAAGCGAAAGCAAGAGCAATTGACACCACTATAGCGAACTCAAAAAACAAGGCAAAGGCAGCTTGGAATGCAATCAATGCTGAAAGAAAGGAAAAAGATGGGTCAAACAAAGAAGAAGGTATTAGGTCAATTAAAGTAGACAACACAGTGGTCACAGATGGTATGGAAATAGCAAACATACTGAATAATAACTATATCAGTGTAGCAGAAAACCTAAAATTGGAAAGAAATAGTCAAAAACAGAAGGGTATTAAGGTACCAAAAAGATCATGCAGTACTATGTTCTTAAGACCAGTCACGGAAGATGAATTGCGGAAAACTATACAGAAACTGAAGTCCAAGAAATCAGCTGGTGATGATGAAATATCAAATCATGTAATAAAGCTGGTTTGTGAGGAGATAATAACACCACTGCTGAACATAGCAAACTGTTCTTTCAGAGATGCAATTTTTCCAGAAAAACTGAAGATAACGAAGGTAGTGCCAGTGTACAAGAAAGGGTGTAAGGATGATCCCAACAACTACAGACCAGTTTCACTGATATCAGGTTTCTCAAAAATCCTAGAAATGCTTATGTATACCAGATTAGTTAACTATTTGGACAAACATAACATTCTCATGACCTCACAACATGGTTTCAGAAAGGGTAAATCTACAGAATCAGCAATTGTCAGTCTAACAGAATACATTTTACAGTCCTTAGATGAGAAAAAGGTTGTCTCTGCAATGTTTCTGGATCTTTCAAAGGCATTTGACACCATTGACCGTGAAATGCTGATACAAAAATTAAGCAACTATGGCATTCGGGGGCAACCAGGTGAATGGATAAAATCATACTTGTGCAACCGCAAGCAGTATGTATCATTAGGAAACTCGTACCAATCAGAAACCAAATCCATCAAATATGGAGTGCCGCAGGGTTCGGTAATGGGGCCATTGTTATTTAATGTATTTGTTAATGATATAGGTGTTGAGGAGGAAGAAAAGAAAATATTGTATGCTGATGACATGACAATACTAAATAGTGACCAAAATATGGAACAGCTTGAGAGAAGAGCATACATATCTGCAAATGTCACAGTTCAGTGGCTGTTGGAAAATGAACTGGTTATAAATCTAAAAAAGACTATGTATGCAGTGTTTAAAAACAAGGAAAAGGCTGTAGACATGGATTTAGAGGTTGATGGAACAAGGCTGGAAGAAGTAGAATCTGCTAGATTCTTAGGTATTCTTGTGGATAATGAACTGAAATGGAAAAAACATATTAACAATGTCTGTAAGAAACTGAGCTCTGTCATATTCTTAATGATGCAGCTATCACAGTATTCAGACCAGAACCTTCTGTGTACAGTGTATCATGGACTTTTCGAACCATACTTACAGTATGGAGTGACGGTGTGGGGAAACTCAAACAAACAAGAGACAAAACGAGTGTTCACATTACAAAAAAAAGCAATTAGGACCATTTTAAGAAGAAAGACCTCTGAAACATGCAGAAACTGTTTCAAGAATTTAGGTATCTTAACTTTTTCATCGTTGTATATATACAAAACAATAGTGTACATCACAAAAGGTAGTGAGGACTGGATTACAAATGCTAGTGTACACACCCACAATACAAGAAAGAAGAATGAAGTACGGAGCATACCCCACCGACTGGCAATGCTAGAAAAAGGACCCCAGTACTCTGGTATCAGACTACTAAGAAGTCTGCCCAAAACCCTGCAAGATAGTGTACTTCACAATGACTTTACAAAGAAACTTAAAGACTATCTCATTGAAAAAGAGTTTTACAGTGTTGCAGAATACTTATGCCATTAAATTTGTATATATTGTTACTCGTTATCAGTGATGTAAAAATGTAAGCTAAAGGTGTAGACAAAATAAGTGATAAAGAATTTTAATACTTTGACATGTCCTATATTACACGTACATTTACTGTACACAATGTAATCTTACAGGATCAAATAAAATTCAATTCAATTCAATTCAGTTCAATTCAATTCAATGTCTTCATTGTCTGCAGGTCAGAATGAGCTCTTTAATGAAGCGTCTGTGCTGAACGTACCATTATCACTACAGGTACACATGGCAGGGCTTTCCACCACTGGCTCCCATCAAACACCATCTGAAAGCTATTACGATCAGCATATTCTTGTTCTTGATCAATTTACTACCGCCATGTCTTAAAGATCTGTATGTTTGGTTGTTAACGATACTCATACTGAAATTTTTTTTTTTGGGCTAGACACTTTCGTTGCTTTTGAATTCTCCATTACTAACACTATGTATCTTGTATAAGATCAGGTTCCTTATCACAACCTAGATTCATTATGTTCTGAATTTTCATATTTGTTTCCTGGGGTATTGACCTGTGCAAACAATTTCACAGCACGTAATTATCACATTTAACCCTTCAGCTCAGCCACGTTTTTTTCTGGTTGCCTGTGTCCTTATGTGAACAAGTCAGTCCAAATTGAATTGACTGCCATCACAAGGTGCCATTCAACTGATTTTAACAATTTAGTGGTCTGTGCCATTAGTGATGGTCAAAATTCTGTCGAGTCAACTCCAAATTTGAGGAGACTTTTAAATTATCATTAATGCATACTCTGTTATTGACAAGTATCCTCTACCTCTAACTGTTAAATTACTTGCAAAATTGGCTGGTAGCCAATTATTTTCCAAAATTGACTTAGCTGAGGCCTGCCTGCAGTTTCCATTAGATGATGCAGCCGAACGCTTTTAGTTAACACATCTTTTGGTCTTTATTAATATCAACATTTCATGTGTGGTGTGGCTAGTTGCTGGGCTATCTTCCAACATTTTTTGGAGCAACTTACGGTAGCTGTTCCTTGCTGCTTCAGCTATCTGTAACAGGCACTATGACAGAATATCACGTATTTAACCTCCATTCTCTCTTTATTGTTTTGCAAACTGCAAACCTTAAGTGTAATCCTCATAAATTACAATTTTTTCAACCCTGTATTGTGTATATCAGTTGTTAGTGTTATGGCTTTGCCTCATCTGACAACCCAGCAGGGACTCTCGATATTTCTTGATCAAATAACATACTATCACAGGTTTATTCTGGGTGCAGCCTCTCCAGCTCACCCTCTGCATTATGTCCTTCATAAAAATGTTCCTTTCAAGTGCTCTCTGGCCTGTGAGCATGCATTTGTGCAACTTAAAAACAAATTACTCTCCGCACTGTGCCCTGCGTTATTTGAACCTGTCTTGACCATGGATGCATCACAGTAGGGGGTGGTGGTGGTTCTGTCTCATTGTCGTGCAGATGGCCCTGAGCACCCTGTTGCTTTTGCACCCAAAATGCTCAACGCTGCTCAGCAGCACTATTTGCAAGTCGCAAAAGAAGCTCTTGCATTCGTTTATGCCTTTAAAAAATCATCGATTCTAATGCAGTACAAAATTTCACTTAGTCACAGGTCATAAACCTTTAGTTTCCTTGTTTCACCCTCAGCGGCTTTATCTGACAAAGCTGCTCATCATCTTTAACATTAGGCCTTATTTTGCTCAAGACATAATTACAATATCCATTTCTACCCTATGTCACAGTACGCAAATGCACATTGCCTCAGCCACCCATGGAGCCCTATCCATTGTTTGATCAGGAACAACTGTTGTGTTTTCAGCTCAACACGGAAGCAAGATAGACTATTGATGGTTTATGCATTACCAGCTCCAGGACCACATCCGCTTTAACTGCGGACCCAGTGCTCAAACAAGTTGTGTACCTGAACTGATGCGGGTGTCCTGACTGTTCGCAAAGCTGGATATCTGGCCCATCACATACCTTCTGTGCTTTTTGTCATTGTCTTTCCCTGTTGGATGTCATTCTCTTGTTGACGGAAGGGGATACTCCCCTGTTGTGACTCCACCAGCTTTGTGTAG
The DNA here is from genome assembly GCF_023898315.1 of Schistocerca nitens. Classification (NCBI taxonomy): domain Eukaryota; kingdom Metazoa; phylum Arthropoda; class Insecta; order Orthoptera; family Acrididae; genus Schistocerca; species Schistocerca nitens. Next base: position 249,205,617 of record NC_064618.1, on the reverse strand, counting down.
GGAGGTTCTCATCCTGTTACATCAAGGTCACTGGGGAGCCTCTCACATTAAACAATCCTTAAAAGATTTTTGCTCCGCAATGTTATCTGCCGTGCCACAACGTCTCCCTTTCATCTGCAGTCCAGTGATGGAATACCACATCTCATGTGAACTTTCAAGATGCAAATGTGATTATATGTCAAGAAATTTCTGACTGAGGAGACCTTTACATTCTTTCTCAGTTGTCAGAGAATGGTTCCAACTGAGCACAAGGGCCTGGCCGAACTCTTGCACAGCCAGCAGCTGTGGATGCTGCTCCATCGCCTGCTGCTGGGCAGGTGTCGTGCAGCTGCCCTGACATGATTACGGTTTGCATCTGGAACTCCAGTCTGGGACTGGGGTTCAGACAATACACACACTGGATTCCAGGCACCATCCACAACCAGCACAGGCACCATGTGTCCATAGTGCATATTGATAGGCGCCTTGTGGTGCACGACTACAATCAGCTGTGCCCACTGGCTGGCAAAGACGCCCCATTGTGGACCATCATGCTGGCGCCTCTTTCACTGTCATTGCAGTTAACCGTGGGAAGCATGCTGCCTGGGCCATGCTCACCCACCCTCCAGATGTGGTTTCTGGCTGCTCTATCAGTGGGCCAGCCCCACGTCAACATTGCAGCTCAGTCTCTCTCACCCCCCCTCCCCCCTCACCCTGTGATTCCTTTTCTTGGGGATGGGACACTGGGCTGCATCGGTGCACTCACAGGGTCCTCCTGCACTGATGCAGGAATCACCTACACTGACACAGGCACTGCCTGCACTGATGGCGGAGCCTGCCCCCACCTGCTAGCACTGCCTATATTACCTCGGGGACACTGCAGCTCCCAAGTTCACAGCACCTACAGAAGAATGCAATGCTAACATGACCCCTGCCTGCCCGGGTCATCTGACTGCTCTCCTGGAGGTGAGGTGGAGGGCAGGTGAGTCTACACTCACAGTACTACCATCCCTATTTGCTTGCTTGCATGGACCAGGAACTGTTTATACCCAGGACAACCACTTCAAAAATTATGATTCTGTCAACCATCAGTTCATCATAGAGGAAATGGCATCTGATGGTCCCCCAACTAGCCCCCCAAAAAGAAGCGGTGTAGTAACCTGCACATTACTGCACCTCCACCACCACTACCACGGCGTGTATCGATATACACACATTTGAGTAGCGTGCTGTCTGGCTACTCCGGACCCTCATCAGAGGCCATGACCATGGTCCGGCATATCTATTGCCTGGAGACGATAGCAAGTAGCCTCTGTTGGTCAGATGCTTCTTATCTAGCCAAATACCAGCTCCAGCTGGCAGTCTTGGGTGTGTTCTCTTAACTGTATTGTTCCTACGTTGTCACACCATGATTTAATAAATAGTTGGTTTCTTACAACTGTATCTTTTATTGCTGTTAGAAAAATTGAACTGACACACAAATAGGGAGTCTAGTCCTCTGGTCAACTTCATCCAAAGACCAAAATCTTTTTTGGTGTTTTATGTATAAATAGTCTCTCACAAGCAGGAAAGTTGGCTGAACCAGAGCAAACCTTAAATGGATAAAAAATACAAATACTGCCGCTCCAAGAAACAAGACTGACAAAAATTCCGTGGATTTTTGGAACTGCAGATGAACAGACAAATGGATACTGAAGAAAACAGCATTTTTAGGGGTTGCTTTTCCAGCCTAGAAAGACACGCGTTCATAACAAATTTAAAGCCTGTAATAACAGACTAACGACAATCGCCTTGAAGTGTGCAAATAAGACATACACATTAATCAAGCGAACATGCCAATCAATGTTGAAAATAAAACAGACCATGAAAAGATAGGCAAATCGTGGGAAACATTAACAGAAATAAATCTAAAATACCAAAAAACTGTGTCAAAATCCTACTACATAATTTCAGTGTACAACCAGGCAAAGAAAGAAAGTACAGGTAAACAATTGGAAAATTCCCAGTATGTAAGTGGATCAAACAAAATATACTAAGATTAGTTGAACTCTCCAGGATATTCAACCTTGAAATCATGTTGTCACACTTAAAAAAGAAACCAACCAAACAGATGCCATGGAAATCACTGTGCTCACTAATTGGTGAATTATAAAGTGACCATGTAGCAATCTCTTATTGCAACCACAGAGAAATTATGGACACACAAGTTAGGAAGGGTGTAAATGTAGACTCAGACCATTAACTGAAGGAATAAAACTACGTTTTAAACCATCGAGCTTCACAAGAAAACAAGACAAAAGTCCACCAAAACCATATGATACATTTGGCTAACAGAACAAATTCCACAAGACTGAAAAATGCATTAATTCATCCATCACACAAGAAGGGAGACAGAGCACATTTAAGTAACTACAGGGGAGTCCCAGTAATATCAGTTGCATACAAAATTCTGTTCCAGCGTTTTCTCGAAAGAACTTGAACCAACAATTGGACAATGTAAGCAGGATTGAGACCAGACTGTTCATGTCCAGATCAAATCTTGAACCTAAAGCTAATCCTAAGGCATCAGAGAATTTGTAGCAGAAATTTAGTCCGTGCATTGTTGATTTCATAAAAACTTATGACTTAGTTGACGATGAATCACTCTTCCAAATAGTAAAAGAACAAGGTCTAGACCTGAAAATACTTGTGTTTTGACTTCAAGTTGAAAATATATATTTCAAGGACGACGCAATACATGAAAGTCACAGATCAAGTAAACAGAGTAAGACGTGTGTACACTTAAACAATCAAATCATCACTGAGTCCAAGTCTAGCAGCCGCTAGCTGGCTGGCCGCTTAGGTGGCGCTGCTGCTGCATGGCTGGCAGACAGCGCCGCATGTAGAGGACGCGCGTAACTGCGCGGCGGCACTTTGAAAGATCGGCGAGTCACAACACTTTTCCCCCCTTTGAATTTTTTGCACAGGTCTTGATGGAGGTGGGCTGTAGATTGCTAACGTCCATAGGTGTTGTTTGACTGGCCGTAAAGTCTCGAGGAGGAGGCTACCCGTATGGACAGAAGTGTCCCCGATGATAACGGGTCGAGATGACAGGAGACATGGGGTTCGAATCTGCTGGGGCCCCATGCACAAATCTGCCCGTTGCGGCAAGTCCGGTTGTTATAACAGGAGACATGGGCAATGTGTCGGCATCCGTAGGAGAAGGAGATGAGTCGAGTTGCTCCGACAGATGATGGTCATCTGCTTCCTGCATGGGCATGTCTTCTGGTGGCGTCAGTTCTTGTGCTGGCACCGATATGATGGTGAGACGACTGTGTTGTGAGTAATGAGAGATTCCAGTATCCCGAGCATCAGGTAGAGCCGAAGTTGGTGTAGTGGCCTCTGGAACAGGCGTTGCCGGCACACGACGCCGAAGCTGGTCCGAATGACACACTGCAACACCCGTGTCCGTCTGTATTTCATACAGGCGTCAGCCACGGTGTCGTAAGATGTGGCCAGGACTCCATTTTGGGCTCTGCCATATCCCTGTTCCCATACAAGGTCGTCGGTGGTGAACTGGCCAAGAGAAGTCACCCTCGGCCGTGAGGTGGAAGGCCGCAGAAGATGAAGTAGCGTGCGGGGCTGTTGGCCATGTAAGAGCTCAGATGGGCTGTGTTTGCCCATGGGGGGGGGGGGGGGGGGAAACGGTAAGAAGCCAGAAATTGGAGAAGCACATCATCAGCAGCAGAAGAAGTCAGGAGTTTCCTCATCTGAGCCTTAAATGTGCGGACCAGTCATTCAGCCTCACCGTTTGACTGTGGATGGAATGGAGGGGCCGTGACATCCATGACGCCGTGACGGGCACAAAAATCTGCAAAATCGGAAGAGGCAAATTGCAGACCATTATCAGTAACAAGAGTAGAGGGAAGGCCATCCAAAGAGAAAATGCGAGCTAGAGCATTGGTGGTTGCCGCGGTGGTAGGTGACGTGCAACGGACTATGAAAGGAAAGTTAGTGTAGGCTTCAATAACGAGAAGCCAATAAGTACCTAAAAAAGGTCCCGCGAAGTCAGCATGAATATACTCCCAAGGCTTCTCAGGCGAAGGCCACGGTGACAAAGATGACTTCTGGGCGGCGGCCTGTGATGCACAAGGGCCGCAGGCAGCGACCATGTGTGTGATTTCAGAGTCGATGCCGGGCCAGTACACATGATGGCACGCCAGAGATTTTGTGCGAGAGACACCCCAGTGCCCTTGGTGAAGGAGGTGCAAGACCGAAGCACGCAAAGACGCAGGTACCACAACATGCGGCGAAGCATTTTCGGTGGAAAGGAGGATAACGCCATTCCTAGCCGTGAGGCGGTAACGTAAAGCATAGTAGTTCCGCAATGTATCAGAAGTCTTAGCGGATGGACGATCTGGCCAACCCTTCTGAATACAGCGTAAAACCTGGGAGAGGGTAGGGTCAGAACCCTTAGCAGCCACCTGCCGGTCCCCGGTGATGGGGAACCCATCCAGGTGGAAACACAAAAGTTCATCCCTATCGAATGCCAGATCAGGACCCATGGGAAGGCGAGACAGTGCATCAGCATTCGCATGTTGAGCCGTCGGCCGGAAATGAATCTCATAATTGAAACGAGACAAGTAAAGATTCCAATGCTGGAGGTGGTGTGCAGCCTTGTTCGGAAGTGACGTTGATAGATGAAACAAGGAAACAAGTGGTTTGTGATCCGTAACAAGATGAAATTTGGATCCATAGAGAAAAACACCAAACTTATGAAGAGCATAAATAATGGCCAACACTTCTTTTTCAATTTGAGAATACTTTTGTTGGGCATCTGTGAGTGTTTTGGAGGCATACGCAATGGGTTGTTCAGAACCGTCAGAAAAACGGTGCGCAAGGACTGCATGACCCCGTATTTAGAGGCGTTTGTGGCAAGAACAAGATGTCGGCCAGGTCGATAAGTACCCAGGCACGGGGCCTGTTTCAGCATAGTCTTCAATTTCTGGAAAGCTGCATCTCATGACGCGGACCAGTGAAAAGGCACGTTTTAATGCAACAGGCAATGCAACGGCTGAGCCTCCGAAGCAGCAGACGGTAAAAACCTGTGATAGTATGCTGTTTTCCCCAAGAAGGCCTGCAGTTTCTTAACAGATGTAGGGCGAGGAAGGGCATTGATCGCCGCGACAGTTTGCTGAAGCGGACGAATACCATCCCGATAGAGTTGAAACCCCAAGTATGTGATAGATGCCTGAAAAAATTTTGATTTCTGAAGATTACACTTAAGACCGGCAGTCTGTAAGACATGAAAACGTGTGCGGAGATTTTGAAGATGTTCTTCAGTGGTAGAGCCAGTGACAACAATGTCATCCATGTAATTTATACACCCAGGGACAGTGAGCAATAATTGTTCCAAGAATCGCTGAAATAGAGCAGGGGCGCTGGCAACCCTGAATGGAAATCATTGGTATTGATAGAGGCCAAAAGGCATGTTAAGGACCAGAAACTGCCGGGAAGTAGCGTCGAGAGGAAGTTGATGATAAGCTTCCGACAGGTCAAGTTTAGAAAAATACTGACCTCCAGCAAGTTTAGTGAACAATTCTTCAGGTTGAGGCATAGGGTAAGTGTTGATAAGGCACTGAGCATTTACAGTGGCTTTGAAATCGCCGCAGAGACGAATATCACCATTTGGCTTAGCAACGACAACGACAGGAGAGGACCACTCACTGGAAGTGACATGAAGCAAGACCCCCGAAGCAGTGAGATGATCCAGCTCCCGTTTTACCCGATCATGTAGGGCCACAGGAATGGGCCGAGCCTGAAAAATCTTAGGCCGAGCAGTGGGTTTGAGCATGATATGAGCTTCAAAGTCGTTTGCACGGCCTAACCCAGGAGAAAAAAGAGACGAAAATGTCATCGACAAGGAATCCAATTGAGCATAAGGAATAGCATCAGAGACGATATTGACGGAGTCATCTGTGGAGAACCCAAAAACGTGAAAGGCATCGAAACCAAAAAGATTCTCCATGTTACTATAGTCGACCACAAATTTGGGAACAGTGCGAACGGCAGATTTGTAAGATACCTTAGCAACAAATTGTCCCAAGAGAGAAATCTTCTGTTTATTGTAAGTCTGTAATTGCCTACAAGTGACAGGTGACAGGATTGGAGAACCCAACTGAAGATATGTCTGAGAATTGATGATAGTGGCAGCAGAACCAGTGTCCACCAGCATGCGAACATCTCAACCAAGTATTTGGACAGTGAGGAATAACTTCCCGGAAAGGGAAGAAGTACAATTGACAGACAACACAGAATTAGAATCAGCGTCATGTTCATGAACCTCATGTATGCAGTTGGATTTGCAAACGGATGACACATGACTTTTTTTTGCATTTGTGACACACGGCCCAACGTTGTGGACAATCTCCTCATGAATGTTTCGTAAAACACTGTGGACATGAAGGAAGTAGCTGAGGGTTTTGCTGCAGTTTGTTAGAGGTTTGTTTACGGCTAGGCCAAGGCTGCACTTGGGAGCATACTGCTGCCACGTCAACCGGCAGGGACGCGCCACATGCTTCGTCAACATCACACACAGGTTGTATTTCCCCGACGTCGCCCCATGCCTCTATTTGCACTCCAGCGGCGCGAGAAATTTCAAAAGACTGAGCGATGGATAGGACTTCATCTAGAGTGGGATTTGCCAACTGAAGGGCACGTTGCCTAACTTCTTTGTCGGGCGATCGGATAATAGCATCCCATACCATGGAATCGGCGTAGGATTCTTTGTGAACTTCAGTAACAAATTGATACTTTCTACTGAGACCGTGAAGTTCAGCAGCCCAAGCACGATAGGATTGATTCAGTTGTTTTTGACAACGATAAAAGGCAACACGAGAGGCTACCACATGCGTTTGCTTTTGAAAATAGACAGACAGAAGTGAGCACATTTCAGCAAAGAACAAAGACGCAGGATCTTTCAAAGGAGCCAATTGCAACAACAATCAATACATTTGAGGTGAAATCCATGAAAGGAACAGAGGCTTACATGTTTGGTCGTCCGCGACATGAAAGGCCAAGAAGTGCTGTCGAAGACGTTTTTCATAATCAGACCAGTCTTCCGCCGTCTCGTCGTAAGGAGGAAAAGGAGGTAGAGACAATGACGAGAGATGCCTCACATTGGATGCCGCGACGAAATCACGAATCGCATTTGTGAGAAGCGTATGCTGTTCTATGAGACCTTGCAATAGTTGCTCCAAAGTAGCCATGGAAACCTGTGGGTCAACTATGAAAAAGAAAAATTCACTACCTCGTCGCCAATTGTTTTGACTTCAAGTTGAACATATATATTTCAAGGACGATACAATACATGAAAGTCACAGATCAAGTAAACAGAGTAAGACGTGTGTACACTTTAACAGTCAAATCATCACTGAGTCCAAGTCTAGCGGCCACTGGCTGGCTGGCCGCTTAGATGGCATTGCTGCTGCATGACTGGCAGACAGCGCCACATGTAGAGGACGCGCGTAACTGCATGGCGGCACTTTGAAAGACGGCGAGTCACAACACCTTGTAATCATAAAACTGATATAAAGCCCAGGATTTAAGTTGTGGGGGTATTCTCAGATGCCTCGAAATCAGAACAGGAGTAAGACAAGGAGATGGGCTGGCTCCGTTACTTTTCAACTGTGTCTTTGAGATAGTGAAGAAGAATGGCGCAAAGAGAAGTCAGTTCTCAAAATTTCTGTTCCGGCATAATTTCAAGTGCCGGCACAATGATCAAAAAAGGAAGAGCAGAGAGGACTGTGAGACAGTGTCAGACAATAATACACTGACAGACTCCTCTGTAGGAAGTCACAGAGACAGGAGCGGCATCTAGGCCAAGAGAATATAAGCGCCGCTCTACCTGACCGTGGCCCGAGTTGAAGTCGAGCCGACATACAAACACTACAGCAGTGACTTAGAAATTATTGGCTCACTTGTACTATGAATTGTATATACTGAAGAGCTTGCTTATGTTTGTCTATCGTCACTTGCTTGTGACATGTCTGTGTCTCACAAAGTTAAGTATTGTAATCATTTCCTCTTGTAATAAACTCCATTAATACAATTTACTTGAATTGTTCTCTAGCGATCCGAGAAAGCAGCTTTCCTAGGCACTTCATATTAAACGAGTGGGCAGAACACAACAGTTTCAGTTCAGATGTTTAACTCATCCACTTTTGCTTGAGGAATTGAATTAGGCTTGACACAGTACAATTAGTAGGCAACAATTTGAAAGAAAACATAATGAAACATCCATTTATAACTTAAGGACATTTGTTTGTAATAACATTTAAACATTAAATGTACCTATGGAGCATGTTCTGGTACACACTCTCCATCCCACCTGGTGTCTCTTCAGTTTCTAGTGCAGCAGCCAGAACTTGTGCCAGCAGATCTTCCTCTGTCTCTACAGGAGTCTCATAAATTAAACTTTGCATATGACCCCACAACAGGTAGTGCACTTCATTCTGCCTACCACATTGCACACCAGGACAAGTAAGTCTGAGACTTTACTCTGTCCCTCAGCAGGCATGGATGCATTTCATATCTGAATTGAAACTGTTGTAGAATAGAAATGGTACATTTCTGGACATGTGTTCCTATTCAAAATATTACATACTCACCCCCCTCTACAAGACCTAGAAGTTTGTAATGTGAATTTCTGGACACCCTGTACAAGTGCCTATCATTTGCCCACAATTGAACTATATTAACTCACAACACAGCCCATCAGACTAAGTTCTTGAAAGAAACTGCAGAAAAAATCAGCTTCCAAATATTTTTCGAAAAGACAGGGTATACGACTTACAAAAAATAAGCACCAAAATTCATGAAGACAGAATACAGCATAATTAAATGAGTTCTACAATTTAAATGTTGTGGTGAAACCGTTCAAAAAATGGAACTGAAACAAAAGCAAACAAAATTAGACACCAAAAGATGGAAACTGCATACCAACTTACCCATAATATCAATAACAAAAAATGTAACTCCAAGCACACAGAACTAAGATAAATCAGAATACCTTTATGGATCAGAAACACTAGTTTTGAAAAGGAAAACAAGCATTAAAATGTTGAGAAAAAGGAATGCAAAATTGTAGGAAAAATCCTGGGATGAAATCTTGTAGATGATTGATTATTGGCTTACAAGCAATCAGAAAATCAAGCAGTACACAATATCCATTGTGACATTAGAAAATGCAGGTTAAGATTCTATGGACACATTAAAAGAATTAATGCAGACAAACATACAAAACAAATACAGTAATTAATTTTTTTGAAACCAGGAGCCAAGCCAAAAATGGCACGATGAAATCGGCTGGTGAGATCAAAACTGATCTGAAACTGGCAGAGATTACTTGAGAAGATGTCCAAAACTGTGAAATTATCATGTCCAAATTTCATAGATGGCAAGTTGACTAAGAGGAAAGATCGAAGAAGCTGTCTGGTCAGTAAAATAACTGATGATGGCTGAAGTAGAGAGGATATAAAAATAGACTTGTGATAGCCAAAAACATGTTTGTGAAGGATTTGTTAACATTTAATATAAATATAATAGTTAACAAGTTTTTCTTGAAGATATTTGTCTTAATTGCAGCCATGTACAGGAGTGAAATGTGGACAGTAACTTCAGACAAGTAAAGAATAGAAACTTTTGAAATGTGGTGCTACAGAAGAATGTGGAAGATGAATAATTTATGGAAAGTTCTGGTTGAGAATAATGAAGGAGATGACTCACTGAAAGGCAGAAGTGCTGCGTCATTGACAGGTAAACAAACAAAAAGTACAGAGTTTTGCTTTACTAGCTTTTGGAATGAAGTTCTTTTCTCAAGCTGTAGGAGAAACACACACACACACACACACACACACACACACGCCTGTCTCTCTACATTGTGCTCAGTTTTAAAAGAAGAAATATTTATTGTTCTTTGTATTACAACTGTACATAATTATATATAATTATAAACTGTTATTACTGACAATTATTCCAAACAATTTTCTTGCATTCAAAGTGACCATACATACTTCACATCACTGTTACAGAACTGTTTTTTGACGTCCTGCAGAGGGTGCATGTCTCAAGCATCTTTTTTTCTGGAAGAATCGATGAAGCTCAAGTTGAGGGCTGTGGATATTGGAGCTGTAGGAATGCTTTGAGGTTTATTGGGAGGCAGGTAATGTTAGTCCTGGATTACATATGTTCCTTCATTAGTTCAAGGGACAAAATTAAAAAAAAAATGCTACTTAAAATCGGTCCTGAATTTCCTTTCAGCATTATATACATCACCTGCGTATTCACTCCAGCTATACGTATCAGAGTGGGGGGGGGGAGATAAAGAATGTCTTTTTATTGTTATGGCTTATTGATGTGAGACATAATTAGTCCACCCTGTCCAGTCCACCTTTGGGCCTGTTATAATACAGAATAATATCAGGATTTGCACCTTTTGGGTCTATGTCTCCATTATCATGCATTTTAGGCATAAAAATAACTTCTTTATTTATTTTGATTACAAACAACACAAAGAGTTTGGTCTTTTTGGAAACCAAATATTGAAGAACATTCAGGCCTTGTCTTACTAGGTAAAAATTCAGGAGGAATGATGCCTTTGCTTCCCTCAAAGCTCATAAAACTGTAATACTTTTTGCTATAAAGTATGTGGCCAGGATCATATAGATATACCAATTATTAGTAGATAAATTCTACATCTACATACATGCTCTAAAGCCACCATGGTGTGTGACGGAGGGTTCTGTACCACTACTAGTCATTTTCTTTCCTGTTCCATTTGTAAATAAAGCGAGGAAAAAAACAACTGTCTACATGACTCATTATGAACCTTAATTTCCCTTATCTTCGTTGTCTTAATGCAAAATTTACCTTGGCAGCTGCAGAATCATTCTCCAGTCAACCTGAAATGCTGGTTCACTAAATTCAGTAGTGTTCCTTGAAAAGAACGTCTCCTGCCCACCATTGATTCCCTTTAGAGTTCCCTTAGCATCTCCATAATACTTGCATGTTATTCAAAACTACTGGTAACAAATCTAGCAGCCCCGCTCTGAATTGTTTCAATGTCCTCCTTCAGTCTGATCTGGTGTGGATCCCATAAACTCAAGCAGTATTCAAGAATGGGTCACAATAGTGTCGTATATATGGTCTCGTTTATAAATGAACTACACTTTCCTAAAATTCTCCCAATAAACCGAAGTCAAACATTTGTCTTCTGTACTGCAATCCTTACGTGCTTATTCCATTTAATATCGCTTTGCAGTGTGACTGTGTCAAGCAGCACACTTCTAAGGCTGTATCTGCATTAACTTACATTTTTCTACTTTTAGCACTAGCTGCCATTCATCCGACCAACTAGAAACATTTTCTAAACCATCTTGTATCCCCCTACAGTCACTTGACAAGGACACCTTCCCATACCATAGGATCATCAGCAAACAGCAACAGATTCCTGGTCACCTCGTTTGCCACGTCATTTATGTATATACAAAATAACAGTGGTCCTATCACACTTTCCTGGAGTACTACTGACAATACACTTGTCTCTGAATAACATTTGCCGTCGAGGACAACATACTGGGTTCAGTTACTTAAGAAGTCTTCAGGACACTTGGAACCTATTTCATATGCTCGCACCTTCATTCACAGTCTGCAGTTCGGATTGAGTCAAATGCTTTCTGAAAACCTAGGAATATGGAGTCTGCCTGTTACCCTTCATCCAAGGTTCGCAGAATATCATGTGAGAAAAGCACAAGCTGAGTTTCGTACGAGTGATGCCTTCTGAAACTGTGCTGTATTTTAGACAGAAGCTTTCCTGTTTCAAGGAAATTTATTATATTCGAATTGAAAATATGTTGAAGAATTTTGCAGCAAACAGATGTTGAAGATATTGATCTGTAATTTTGCAGGTCTGTCCTTTTATGCGTCTTATATACAGGAGGCACCTGTACTTCCTCCCAGTCACTTGGGTCTTTGTGCTGGGCGAGAGATTCACGATAAATGCAAACTAAGTAAGGGGCCAATATTGTAGAATACTCTTTGTAAAACCAAAGTGGGGATCCCATTGGGATCTGGCAACTTATTTTCTTTCAACTCTTTCAGTTGTTTCTCTACGTCAGGGATGATTACTACTATGTGCTTCATACAGGAGTCTGTCCGATGGTCAAATGACCATATGTCTGTATGATTCTCATGTGTGAATGATTACGTAAATGCAAAATTTAAAACTTTGGCTTTCCTTTTGCTGTCTTCTGCTGCCACACCAGTCTGGTCAGTGAATGACTGTATAGAAGCCTTAGACCCACTTAGTGAATTTACATAAGACCAAAATTTTCTTGGGTTCTAGGCAAGATCTTTCACTAAAGTGTGACGGTTGTAGTTGTTGCATGCTTCTCGCATCAGTCTTCTCACAGACACATGTTTTCTGCTAACTTTTGCCTGTTGTCATTTGCACATTCTCTTTTCAACTAGGAGTACAACACCCTTTGCTTCCTCAGGAGTTTCTGAATTTCATTGTTAAACCACAGTGGGTCTTTTCTGTCTTTGATCCACTTACTTGGTGCATACTTCTCCAGATCATGATTTATAATCCATTAAACTTTGCTCATAATTCCTCTACATCCATCATACTGGAACTAATCAGTGTCAGTTCATTGTCTGCTTATCTATTCTTTCTAGCAGAAATACTCTTCTAGCGTTCTTGATTAATTTACTTCTATTTGTATTGACTTCTTTTTATGAGTTTCAAATAGATTAGGGGCCTAGTGGGTGTTTACTGTCATATGCTTCCAAATTTCCACAGTAAAATGTCTTTGCATTTGCAATTGCATCCATTTTGACGTGATTTGATGGCATATATTCAATCCACGAGCAGCGTCCACAAACTTGATGTAACATTTAATGAACAGTAATAAGTTCACTCATGCTGTAAGATTTTCTTATATTTTGAATAAAGCTGTCCAAAACACATCTTATGCCAGCAAGTTTATCAGGCTTCCTTGTTTCCTGCTCAGCTGTGCTAATATCAATTGAAGGCTCCTCAGAACCTGTGGAATTTTGTGGCTGCTTTGACAAGAGAGTGGTTCAATCTCACATGTTGGAACTTCCCATAAATTTTTCATGTAGGAAGAAGACACTGACAAAATCATTGTCAAAATTTTAGTAGCTAAGGTGCACTGAAAAATGTTAAAGTTACTCATTTTTGCCATACAAACAAACACTAGTAACAGCTGTTTGTACAGCCCTACTGGTATAGCACTCAAATTGGTGAGTAAGCAGACACACCCTTGACAAGAGGACGTAGCGTGTAGTCCAAAGTACAAACACATGAATTTTAAACACTTAAACCATACCAAAAATGTCACAAATCATTAATTTTTTGAATAACTTACTGTTCATGTTAACAACTAAACTGTTGCAGATGTAATTGTTACACAAGTGACTAGCAGAGGATTGAAAATCAAGGTAGTGTACGATGTTACACTATAGTTGGCTTCCATCAATAGGGGATTTAATTTGTTGATATTAAATATTCCATAACAATTCCTGTAGCACAGTTTTATGATAATTTTTTAATAATGTGTGTTTTGCTAACAGTGAAACAGTTCCTTGTTTATCCATTGCAGTTGTCACAAAAATATGAAGTGTATATTTAATGACAAAAACAAACATTTTCCTTGCATCAGGCACACTTCATAAAAGAAAAATTAATGCATTCAGGCACTTCACAGTAATTACTAGTTTTATTTTGATAGACCTGAAAAGGAGTAAGAAATGGACTTGGCCATTATTCTGCTGCGTACCAGGCATACTTGATCAAAATTGTAAAATATGGTGATGCAAACTGACAACGCAAAAATGACTGTAGTTCAACAATACTGTTGTGCTGATAAATCTGAAATGATAAAGAGCTATCGGCAATTATGTTTTCGTACAATTTTCTGAAAAATGCGTTACACTGTTGATAATATTTTTATCAAGAGTCTGAATCACTCTATTAGATCTGGTGGAATCTGAATTATACAGTCTTGTTGTCATCCTCCTGAGGACAGAATTGTTGTTATGTCCAGGCCAAGAGTCCAACAAAAGCAATGAATTATTTTCTGCAAATTGTAAGAAGATGTTTTGGATGTAACTCTGAAAATCATTCTCTCCCTGTTCCCAGAGTTTGCTATGCCAGTTACAAGACTTTTGCAAGTAAACAGCCCTTTTTTTGTTCTAATTTACCTTAACAGCTGTGGAAACGGTAATCCAACTGATACTCATTACTGGCATTGTTGGATATGAATGTGTTACAGTATTCATTGATTGCACAAGTGACTTTTTAAATTATGAAGTACGATTGGCACGAAACTTCCTGGATTTATGCACAGCTTTTAGCAGATAACAACAAGCTTCATTTTAATGTCAACTATGCATTTATTTGTAGTATTACTGAATAATGATATCTCCTCTACACATTTACTTGGGGTAAACTTCGTAATTTTGTGATATCTTTTTTCATATGATTTCCTGAATCTGTTTAACCAGGTCATAGAAGCCTGAAAATCAGTAACATTCTTCTCACTTGCAATTCAGTGTGCCCAGTCTCGCAGATCTCCCTCGGTAATGGGGCATTGGCTCTCACGAGCAGTTCCAAAGCTTTTGAACAGGTTTCCTTTCACAGTTTTGCGAGTTTCATTTTGGTACATATTTCTTTCTTTGTGTAAATCTTTCTTCTGTTTATACAGTTCATGTTCAGATTTTATGAAACGAAACTGGCTTTGTGCACTACTTAATTTTAAGTGTTTCCTCCTTCCTTCATTTACCTAAAAAATTTACAGTCTTTACTTTATCTCTGAAAGCTATTACTGTATATGTTTTCTTTGTACTTGGAAGGTACTCTATTTTTGTTTTGGACTATAATTCGCACCACAATAATTGTTCAAGCCACAATTTATGGAATCATCCAAGTTATTTCCTGTTTCTTCTAATTGGTCCACAATTTTTAACGAAATATTGACATCATTGGAATGACTGTTCTAGGAATTAACTAATAAATAACATTTTAACTATATATGACCATGCAGCTTTGCTAGAATAGAAATGATAATTAAATGAACACCCTAGCTGCAAGCAGGAGATCCCGGGTTCGAGTCCCGGTCGGGGCACACATTTTCAACATGTCCCCAACGAAGTGTATGCCTACTTGCAGCTAGGGTGTTCATTTAATTATCATTTCTAATAAATAACACATATGTAGGTATTCAGGTGAAGTAGGTGATTTCAATAGCAAACCACTTCCTTCATATTTCATTTTTGTAAGGTTGGAAACATTAATTGGATTCCACATCACTGTGAAACTGGAACCCGGCAAAGACAGATGCTATTAGCAATCATACACAAAGAAATCACAAATAAAATCAATTCACTTTTTTCTCCAGCATTAAAATATAGCGATAGTGCAGAGGCAACCACTAATTATTATGTATATTAAATGAGTTGCAAATTTGAGTGAGTAGTAACTGTGAACAATTTTGCTAGAGAACGTATCAACGTAAACTGAAATTTGCTTTGCAACTTACTATTGCATTGCATTGCGTTATATGTTTACTGATGCGCCCGCAGTCTAGGACGTGCGCCCACCATGTTGTGCATGCAGTGTCTGCTACAGCTATGGTAGGGGTATACATTTCTCCAGCCACTTGGCAAGCTACGAATTTGGCAAATTTCAACATTGTTTAAAAAATACTTGCAGTGTGTCTTAGCAGTAAAATTTTGACATTGTGTTTCGTTTTGTGTATTCTCCCTGTACAAACAATTTCAGGTCATATTTGAACATGTCAGATTGGACTGCTCCCTTTTTAGAAGCGTCATTCCCATCCCATCTTTTACCCATAACTATTCCACATGTACCATTCACCCCTTTTTCAAGCCAGTTTGAATAAGGATACAGATGGTAGCCAGTAGGTTTTTTCTGGTTAGACCATTGCGACCTTGGGGCCGTGCGTACATTGGGCATAATTATTATTATTATTATTATTATTATTTCTTTTCTTTCTCAGACGTTATGTCTGGTTAAAAATGGAAAGTGACACGGATCTTGATCAAGCGTGACTTCCTTTTAACTGTACAGTATATGTTACATTGCATTTAGGAACTTTCGGGTAATTGAACAAGTATCAATAATTACAGATTTCTGTAGTTGTATATATAAGTTTGGATGTAGCTGTATTGCGTTGATGTACTGGTGGATATTGTGTGGTATGACTCCTGTAGTTGATAGTATAATCGGTATAATGTCAACTTTATCCTGATGCCACATGTCCTTGACTTCCTCAGCCAGTTGGATGTATTTTTCAATTTTTTCTCCTGTTTTCTTCTGTATATTTGTTGTATTGGATATGGATATTTCGATTAATTGTGTTAATTTCTTCTGTTTGTTATGTGGTGTTGTTTTATCTGTTATAATGGTTCTGTTCCAGTAAATTTGTATTCATCATTCTCCAGTACATTTTGTGGTGCATACTTGTATGTGGGAACGTGTTGTTTTATTAGTTTATGTTGTATGGCAAGTTGTTGATGTTTTATTTTTGCTACATTGTCATGTCTTCTGGGGTATTCTGTATTTGCTAGTATTGTACATCCACTTGTGATGTGATCTACTGTTTCTATTTGTTGTTTGCAAAGTCTGCATTTATCTGTTGTGGTATTGGGATCTTTAATAATATGCTTGCTGTAATATCTGGTGTTTATTGTTTGATCCTGTATTGCAATCATGAATCCTTCCGTCTCACTGTATATATTGCCTTTTCTTAGCCATGTGTTGGATGCGTCTTGATCTATGTGCGGCTGTGTTAGATGATACGGTGCTTGCCATGTAGTGTTTTCTTTTTCCAATTTACTTTCTTCGTATCTGTTGATGTTATGTGATCTAAAGGGTTGTAGAGGTGGTTATGAAATTGTAGTGGTGTAGCCGATGTATTTATATGAGTGATTGCTTTGTGTATTTTGTTAGTTTCTGCTCGTTCTATAAAGAATTTTCTTAAATTGTCTACCTGTCCATAATGTAGGTTTTTTATGTCGATAAATCCCCTTCCTCCTTCCTTTCTGCTTAATGTGAATCTTTCTGTTGCTGAATGTATGTGATGTATTCTATATTTGTGGCATTGTGATCGTGTAAGTGTATTGAGTGCTTCTTGGTCTGTGTTACTCCATTTCACTACTCCAAATGAGTAGGTCAATATTGGTATAGTGTAAGTATTTATAGCTTTTGTCTTGCTTCTTGCTGTCGATTCTGTTTTCAGTATTTTTGTTAGTCTTTGTCTATATTTTTCTTTTAGCTCTTCTTTAATGTTTGTATTATCTATTCCTATTTTTTGTCTGTATCCTAGATATTTATAGGCATCTGTTTTTTCCATCGCTTTTATGCAGTCTCTGTGGTTATCCAATATGTAATCTTCTTGTTTAGTGTGTTTTCCCTTGACTATGCTATTTTTCTTACATTTGTCTGTTCCAAAAGCCATATTTATATCATTGCTGAATACTTCTGTTATCTTTAGTAATTGGTTGAGTTGTTGATTTGTTGCTGCCAGTAGTTTTAGATCATCCATGTATAGCAAATGTGTTATTTTGTGTGGGTATGTTCCAGTAATATTATATCCATAATTTGTATTATTTAGCATGTTGGATAGTGGGTTCAGAGCAAGGCAGAACCAGAAAGGACTTAATGAGTCTCCTTGGTATATTCCAAGCTTAATCTGTATTGGCTGTGATGTGATATTGTTTGAATTTGTTTGGATATTAAGTGTGGTTTTCCAATTTTTCATTACTATGATTAGGAACTGTATCAATTTAGGATCTACGTTGTATATTTCCAATATTTGTAGTAACCATGAGTGGGGTACACTATCAAAAGCTTTTTGGTAATCAATGTATGCGTAGTGCAGCGACCTTTGTTTAGTTTTAGCTTGATATGTCACCTCTGTATCTATTATCAGTTGCTCTTTACATCCTCGTGCTCCTTTGCAGCAGCCTTTTTGTTCTTCATTTATAATTTTGTCCTGTGTTATATGTGTCATTAATTTCTGTGTAATGACTGAAGTTAATATTTTGTATATTGTTGGTAGGCATGTTATGGGGCGATATTTTGCTGGGTTTGCTGTGTCTGCTTGATCTTTAGGTTTCAGATAAGTTATTCCTTCTGTAAGTGTATCAGGGACTGTGTATGGGTCTGCAATGTAATTGTTAAATAATTTAGTTAGATGTGAATGTGTTGAGGTGAACTTCTTTATCCAGAAATTTGCTATTTTATCATTTCCAGGGGCTTTCCAATTGTGAGTAGAATTATTATTATTATTATTTAAATACTGTGTATTAGAAGTTCATCAATCATGTTTACATTGACAAGTTTCGAAAATACAGAAATGTGGAACCTCTTATCATTGTTCTCGGACCAGGTAAAACTTTTACTATATTTTTTCCTAAATTTTGAAGATTTCAATAAACTTGATTTGAACCATTTTGTAACTTTATTCCTCTCACAGTAAAAAAATCTTCAGCCATTGTTTCATCTTCATCCTCTACATAACTACCATCAATTTCAGTTTCAGAATTGTGGACAGCATTTGTTATTTCTTTGTCACTCAAATCTGAATTGCTTTCCTAAAAATTTCGAGTCAATTGATTTTGAGATTTTCTTTCATTTTCTTCTTCTTCTAATTCTTTCAAAATTCTAGGAATGTCTACAAGTTTTACTGGGTTTCACCTAATAAAAACATTTTGAATGTGTACTTTTATTTATTTTTATTGTATTTTTTATTTATTGTATTTTTTTTGCATGGAGACACCAACTGGTGTCTTTTGCAAACGTCATAGCATTTTTTTACAAGTTTAGTACAGTCATATATACATGTGTGATTACATATACATGATACAAATGTACCATTGTACCTAATAAGGCACAATATTGAGTGTTACGTCGTACCTATTATATATATATATATATATATATATATATATATATAACAGAGGGAAACATTCCACGTGGAAAAAATATATCTAAAAAGAAAGATGATGAGACTTACCAAACAAAAGCGCTGGCAGGTCGATAGACACACAAACAAACACAAATATACACACAAAATTCAAGCTTTCGCAACAAACTGTTGCCTCATCAGGAAAGAGGGAAGGAGAGGGAAAGACGAAAGGATGTGGGTTTTAAGGGAGAGGGTAAGGAGTCATTCCAATCCCGGGAGCGGAAAGACTTACCTTAGGGGGAAAAAAGGACAGGTATACACTCGCACACACACACAAATCCATGGATAATTCTGATTGCTCTTTTCTGTAGGGTTAATATTCTGTTCATATGTATGTCGGCAGCACAACCCCATATCTCTATCCTGTAATTAATCTGTATATATATATACAATAATTTATTTTAGCTTAATATTCACTTAAAGAATATAAACACTTGTCAATCAAGAAATATTTCAGTTTCACTTTGAATAAGTTCCCTTTGTGGCACCTTATAGAGCTCGGTAATCTGTTGTACCATATTTGACCACTAATGCATGGACTATGGTCTGTTGTTTTAAATTTTGTTCTTTGTCTGTAGTAGCAGTCTTTATTTCTTGTATTATAGGCATGCATATCAGAGCACTGTGTTGCTTTGTTTTGATGTGTCACAAAAAATATAATTAATTTGTAAAGATACAGTGATTAGACTGTGAGGTTTTTTCGATGAACAAAGATTTCCCTGCATGAATCTCTATACCCTAATCCATGGATAATTCTGATTGCTCTTTTCTGTAGGGTTAATATTCTGTTCATATGTATGTCGGCAGCACAACCCCATATCTCTATCCCGTAATTAATCTGTGCAAAAATGGTTCCATAATAAATTGTTTTTAATGTCTGATGTGGAACTACTTTTGATAACTGGCTGATTAGATGTAATGAACTGCTGATTTTATTGCATCAAAATTTGACATGGTTTACCCATCTTAGATTTTCATCTAGGTGAATACGTAGAAATCTGCAGCCTTCTGTGTCCACTACTTCAATTCCACCTATGTTACTGATAGAGGTTTGGTGTGAGTTTGTAAGTTTAAATGGCAATAACTGAGATTTACTGATATTAACTTTCAAACCTTGATCTTGGAAATAAGTAGTTATTTGACGTAGTCCCTCAGTTGCTACCAACGTTAACTCATCATTTTGTTTACCAAGAAATAACAGTGAGGTATAGTCTGCATAGGTTACCAATTGGTAGTTGAAAGGTTGCTCTATATCATGTATGTACACTAGGAAAAGGAAAGAACCCAAAATTGAGCCCTGGGGTACACCTTGTGTGACTGTCTCATATTTGGACTGGAAATTAATGATCTGATTATTGATTTTGTAAGTCAGCTTTGTACACTGCTTGCAGTTAAATAAATATGTAGCCAGCAATTCCATAGTTGCAGCATTTACATTGTGTGACTCAAGTTTACTTAAAAGTAACTCATGGTTTACTGAGTCAAAGGCTTTAGTAAGGTCTAGAAATATGCCAGCTGTTTGCATTCCTTGATCAAGGGCACCATACGTTTTGTGAAGAAATTCTGTAATTGCTGTGTTAGTACTATGATCTTTTCGGAATTCATGTTGTGTCTCTGTTAGGAACTTATTTTTCAAGAAATAGTCACTGAGTTGTGTCAGCAGCACAACTTCAAATACTTTGCTGAAGACAAGTATTAATGATATGGGCCTGAAATTTGAAACCTCTTCCTTGGATCCTTTTTTATGCACTGGTTTAATTGTGCTCCATTTCAATACATTTGGAAATGCATGTTCTCTGGTACCGCAGTTTACCAGGTGGGTGATTATTATAACTAATTCCTTATTACATTTTTTAATCATGATACTACTCAAACCATCCCATCCAGATGAGAACTTATTCTTTAGGTTATTTATTATCCTGCCTATTTCTTTTTCACTTACTTGTTTGAATTCAAAAGGTGGCTTTTCAAAGGGGCAGAGCTTTACCTCACTACTCATAATTGTGTTATTAACTGGACTAACAGCTGCAGATATAAAGTATTTATTGAAAACTTTGCAGACTTTATTAGGATCTTTAATTGTGTTTCCTTCATGTCTTACATTTACAATTTCAGTTTCTGGCTTCGGTGTGGCTTTGGGAAATTGATTTACAATTCTCCATGAGGTCTTGACTATATTGTCTGATTGAGCTATTTCACTGCTGTATATCTGTTTTCTTAGATTTGAAAGCTCTTTCTTAAAGATTTTCTTGGCTTCGTTGTACTTGGCCTTAAAAACCTGCAGGTTTGTTGACTTGTGTAACACATCCAGGTCCTGGATGTTTTGCCTGAGTTTTATCATATTTGCTGGAAGTATCAGTCTGTTGGTTTTTGCACTTTGGTTATGGGTGAACACACTTTGTATTTTCTTAACAGGGCAGCATCTGTCAAAGTGTCTTAGCATAGTATCATAGAATTTGGCCCATTTATTTTCAGATCCTTCAGTCTGGTAAACCAGATCCCAGTTCTCTATAGCTAATTTATTTCTTAGGGCAAGGATGTTACCCTCTTTTAGGATTCTTTTATTTTCGATAACTTTTGTCATTTTTCGGATGCTTGTGTTTACATACTTACTATTCTATTCACTAAAATTAAAAATAAGAAAACCAAAAAAGGATTGTGCTTACATTATGTAAAACACAGCTTAATGAATAAATGGAAACAGTCAGAATGTGAGTGGTTGCACGTTGTGTGTTGTGCAACAGGGCAGGCATGTACTGACAAAATTTTTGTGGGCAGAAAAGTAGCTGCAAAAAATTGGTGGGAAGGTTCAGGTGGCGAGAAGAGTGTTGTCTCGAGTAATAGCTGAATGGAATGGAGGACAAGCTGAACGGAAGTGATGAACAGTTGAAATAAGCCAGGAATTGTTCAAAATACAGTGTTGCAACCAGTGGAGAGTTAAACTTTGTTAAACTTAAAATAATTCTGATCTCATAAGAATGTAAGGCTTGGACATAAAGCATTGTTATGAGATACACCTGTCTCTAAAAGGCTATCCCTTGTGTGAACAGTAAATGCCATGTTGCTCTCAGATGATTGATAATGGACTGTTCCATTGTTAGGCAAATGATGACAGGGTATGCGCAATTCTATAATAAATATGTTGCACCATGAATCATCACCAGTGTTGGTTCACTGTCCTCAGCACAAAGGGTGGGAATAGGGCTGGTAATAAAAGCCAGTCAGATTCCATCATGGTGTACTACGGTGTTACTATTTTTAAACTGGGCAGTCTGTTAGATCCATAGACCACAAAATTATAATTAATCTGGTGTCACACAAACCTCTAAAAAACTGGAGTAGGCGAAGTCTGCATCCTGTGAACTATGACTAATACATTTGAAAATATTCAGAGATTTCAGGAACTCTACTTTCAGGTCCTTAAGCTATGGCAACCATGTAAGCTCAGCATCAAATGTGAGAATCTGAAACCTTACTATTACTTTAAAATTTAGAACTGTGTCCCTCATTCAAAATCCAGTAAAATTAAAAACAGAATGCAAATGGTTAAAATGGGAACAATCTGATTTTTCACTTTAAAACTTCAAATTTTTCTTCTCTGATCATTCTTACAGCCTCTTAACAGCCTGTTTCAACAGACAGATTGCTGTTGTGAGGCTGGAGGAAAAACGGAAGCCAGAGAAATGATCCACAAATGAACAACATGGAAACGAGTTTTCACTACGGACATTATACTGTTAACAGTGATAGGAAAGCCACACTGACTTAAGTAGTCAGACATGTCTGCCTTATACCTCCATGTAAAATAATTTTTGAAGAGGAAGGATTGTGTGAATAGAGCAAGATGTCCACAGAAATTCCATTTGTGTAGCTGTCAGCGGATATTATACTCAAAGCAGTAGCATATGTTTCCTCAGTATCAAATACGAATTAAGTGCTGCCTGTGTTGCAAATCCTACTGCATACCAATTACTAGCAGGGTTAGATTATCAGTGGTGAACTGGTATCTCTGCACTAACACTCGGAGTGCTGAAGAAGCTGTCGGGATTATAAGATCGAGATGAAGTAGTAGTTTAATATTGCCTCAAATGTCTGTTGCACACAACTGATGATGGCAATTCTACAGAAACTTACAGACCCTCAAGGTTTCAAAAAAGAGAGTGGAAATAGATTCGCTCCTTGAAACAAGATTTTGTTCCGTCGCTCAGATAAAATTAAAAACTTCAAGAGTATTTTCTTACTTCTCCCAAGTAGGTGCTACAATATGCTGTAATGGACTCTGTCGCAGAGCTGCATAGTGTATTATTTGTATTAAAATCACAACAAGAACATGAGATTCAGTACCTTCTCTTCATCAATGTAGAGTCAACAGTCTTTTCTCCACAATGGACATTTTCTGTATCAATCCATGTCCATGCAAAGAGCAGAACATGAAATACTTGTTTTATGGGAGCTGAACCACATCTGCCATATGTCAACTGCTCTTTGTACATTACTATGGTGTGGTCAGATTAGTGTTTCAAGCATTGCATTACATTTGATATATAAGCTCTAACTTCCTTATCAATTAAATCTAATACTGTGTACTTTGATAATTTTGGTAGGCCTACATTAAATGTAAGAGGACTTGTCTGATGACACAATAGAAGATGAAACAGGTGTCGATAGGGAAGAGATAGGAGAGTCAGAATTTAAAAGAGCTTTGGATGACTTAAGATCAAATAAGGCAGAAGGGATTGATCACATTCTATCAGAATTTCTAAAATTACTGGGGAACGTGGCAACAAAAACACTATTCAGATTGGTGTGTAGAATGTTTGAGACTGGCAGTATATCATCAGATTTTCGGAAAAATGGCATCTACACAAGATTGCAAGAGTCAACAAGTGTGAGAATTATCACACACTCAGCTTAACAATCCATACATTCTAGTTGTCTGAAGAATAATACACAGAAGAATGGAAAAGAAAATTGAGGATCTGTTAGCTGATGATCAGTTCATCGTTAGGAATGGGAAAGGCACCAGGAAGGCAGTTCTGATACTGTAGTTGATAATGCAAGCAAGACTGAAGAAGGATCAAGACACATTCATAGGATCTGTTGACCCGAAGAAAGCATTTGTCAGTGTCAAATGGTGCAAGCTGTTAAAAATTCTTAGAGAATTAGGGTTAACCTATACAGAAGGATTGGTAATATACAGAATGTACAAGAACGAAGAGGGAACAATAAGACTTGATGACCAAGAACGAAGTGCTCGGATTAAAAATGGCATAAGACAGGGGTGTATTCTTCTGCCCCGCTGTTCAATTTATACATTGAAGAAGCAATGACTTCAATAAAAGAAAGATACAAGAGTGAGATTAAAATTCAAAGTGAAGGGATATCAATGATAAAAGTCACTGATGACATTACTATCCTTAGTGAAAGTGAAAAAGAATTACAGGATCTGTTGAATGGAATGAATAGCCTAATATGTACAGAATATGGACTGAGAGAAAACTGAAGAAACACAAAAGTGATGAGAAGTAGCAGAAATCAGAGTAGTGAGAGACTTAATATCAGAATTGGTGATCATGAAGTACGAGGGTATTTCAGAAAGTAAAGATACACCTTACGCCAGAGGAACAGAAGAGTTTTGTCGAGCAAGTTGGCAACACTGGTGTTAACCTTGAACCATTAGCTTTCTCCTCACGGTCGTTCGGCAGTTGAACGTTGCTTCTGGTTGGAGTAGGTCATGTTTAAAATGGCTGCGCCGATTCAGAATCACACCAAATGCAAAGTGCGCTCCCTCATACGTTTTCTTCATGCAAAAGGTCAGCGACCAGTGGATATTCACAAAGAAATTGTTCCTGTTTATGGGAAAATTATGAATTGACATAATGTAATGAAATGGTGTTGTCATTTCTCTGAAGGTAGGACCGCTGTTCATGACGAACAAAGAACAGGTCGGCCATCTGTGATCTTTGATGCCCTTCTTCGGAGAATGGAGGAAGCAATTTGTGTGAATAGACGCCTCACATTGAAAGAATTGCGTCAGATCATACCAGACGTGTCAATGACAACTCTTTATGACGTTGTGACTGTCAAGTTAGGGTACAGGAAATTGTGTGCGTGCTGGGTTCCAAAACTGTTAACGGAAGAACACAAAAAGAAATGGAAGGGCTTTGCACTCGACTTCCTCACACGCTATGCTGAAGCAGGTGATGAGTTCCTTGATCACATTGTGACAGGTGACGAGACATGGGTTTATCACTATATACCTGAATCCAAGGAACAATCAATGCAATAGCGCCATTCGAATTCACCAAAAGCCAAGAAATGCAAAACGTCGATTTCAGCGAAGAAAATAATGGCTTCTGTTTTTTGGGACAGACAAAGCATTATTCTGTTGGAATTTATGCCTCCTGGAATGACAATTAAAGCTGCTGCATATTGCCAGACTTCGAACGTCTTCGACGGGCAATTCTAAACAAATGCAGGGGAATGCTGACAAGTGGAGTCCGCTTGCTTCATGACAACGCTCGGCCTCACACAGCGCTCGTAACCAAAATACTACTCAAGCAATTCAAATGGGACGTATTGGACCATCCGCCATACAGCCCAGACCTTATGCCCACCGACTTCCATGTCTTCTGTTACCTGAAGTCACATCTTGATGGAAAATCATTCCACGATGATGAAGAGATCAAAGATGAAGTTGAAATGTGGTTCCGACAACAGGTGGCAACCTTCTATGACTGTGGGATACAAAAGCTTGTGCACCGACTTAACAAATGTTTGGATAACGTGGGTGATTATGTTGAAAAATAACAAATAATCCAGTTAATAAGATGTAACTGACGTTTTCTAAATAAATGTTCTATTTAAGGACTGCGAGCCATTCTATCTTTACTTTTCGAAATTCCCTCGTAGGTGAAATTAAGGAATTCTGCTACCTAGACAATAAAATAACCCATGATGGGTGGAGCAAAGAGGACATAAAAAGCAGAGTATCACTGGCAAGAAGGTTATTGTAACATGGTAGCTGCTATTGTTTTCTTATACTGAAACGCAGAATTTAGTGCCAAACTTCCTAAAAGTGGTGGAGCATTTAACAATTTGTTTGTTTACTTGAGTAGCTCTTACTGTAACTGAGAGTGAATCATATTGCAACCTGTTTACTGATTTTAATTATCTGCAAGTCACTTTAATGCTTTATCAGCAGGTAAGTATGACGGTTTTTTGAGGGTTCCTTCTTCTCTGTCAATTACAATGCATACATTACCTATAGCTGAACATGGTTTGTTAAATCTTCACCAAATTTTGGAAACTTCTCTGGTAGACTAACAACATACGGTCTTCCTGTGGTGTCACCGCCAGACACCACACTTGCTAGGTGGTAGCCTTTAAATCGGCCGCGGTCCGCTAGTATACGTCGGACCCGCGTGTCGCCACTATCAGTGATTGCAGATCGAGCGCCGCCACACGGCAGGTCTAGAGAGATTTCCTAGCACTCGCCCCAGTTGTACAGCCGACTTTGCTAGCGATGGTTCACTGACAAAATACGCTCTCATTTGCCGAGACGATAGTTAGCATAGCCTTCAGCTACGTCATTTGCTACGACCTAGCAAGGCGCCATTATCATTTGCTATTTATCTTGTGATGCATGTACCGTCAAGAGCGATGTTAACCAATTATGGATTAAAGTTAAGTATTCCAGAAGCTACGTACCTTTTTTTACTAGTCTCATTTCCGTGTCCTGTTCCAGACCTCACGCCAGCCTGCGTGAGCTTAAACGCGTGCCTTTCGGCTTCCTCCAAACCCCGTGGATTGGCTCCTGCCAATCCACAACACTTCCATTTCTTCAGAATTAATTACTGCCCAACAAAACTCCAAAATTTTTGGGAGAGTTTGCGGTTTTAATTGCGGATTCCATTAATTCCTAAATGGAACTGGGGAAGTAGAAGTAAATAAACCCGGGGCTTTGTGGTATGGAAAAAAGGTTTGTACAATTGGTATGCAAAAGATGCTCTGTAGATGGAAACTGTTTTGTCTCAAAAATCATCCATCCCATTGGCACATACAATACTTTGAGGTTGAAATTTTTTTATGGAGGTTTCTGCCATCCTTGCAACCCAACAGGTATATTCAGTATCCCTATTCCCTGTGACACCCAACATTTCATAGCCATATAATACAGTGGCTGCCAAAGAGTTTTATTGTTTGTGGCTGTAGAGGAGCTCAGGAACTGAAGGTTTACCAAAACATATCTAGTTGAGACTGACAGTGTTCCCTGATGGGTTCACCATTTGGTATGATGCAGTGGGTATGTATGGCTTATTAAACGCCATGGATTTGAAGACAGTTGGTCAACAACAACTGTGTATAATGGTCCCAGAAAGCTTGAGAACAACTGCATTAGGTGGTATGAGCACTAAGTCCCTCTCCACAAAGATGTTGGTATGTTAAACACACCCATACTGTTGCTGTTGCCTGACAATGGCGGCTTATGTGGTGATGACAATGTATTTGTGTGGTGAGAATGTTGAGGCCTAAACAGCTAATGGTGCTTTGGCATCCTCATCCAAGCAAGTGCTGAAATCTCCCAGTAAAGAAGGGCTGTTGATGATAGCAGTATTGGCCAACACTTGAGGTGGACTCTGACTTTTGTTGTAGTGTTGGTCCAGTATCCACCATTGTAGGCCTTGCATCCTAAATAAAAGAGAGGGGGGAATATTTGCATGACATGGTGCTCCTGCAGCCACACTGGATATTTCTCAATGTATCTTTTAAGCTGTAGGATGACACTGACAATCCACATGATTGGTAGCCATGTCTGTGGACAAGCACAGTGTTCTGCATCAAGAATGCGTGCTACATTAGAGATAGTGGCTGTTAGTCCCATTTGGTGGGGAGGTTGCCGTTCTCATGTGGCACCCTCAGAGTATTTAGTTTGAATGGAACCCTATAGAAGTAATCAATGATTGTATGGGTTCCAAAATTTTTGGCTAATGCATCTTTATCTATTTGCAAATTCTTTGCTTCAGCTCATGAAGTGTTATCGAAGCAGTGTCCTCCTCTGTTTGGTGTGTGATGTGACAGCAGTTTTACAAGGCTGTATGCAATGCGTCCATTACAAAAATGAATGGACAGCTTGATGATAGTGCATGAGACATGATGCTCCCAATAGGCAATGGCTTCAAAGTTTGAAGTCTTGTTCATATTGTAAAGCCAAAGTGAATAGAGCATTCACTGTGTAGTTCATTTGAGGTGCTGCAAATACTATTGTTTCTGGGACAGATCATAGCTAATAAATGGCATGAGTTTAGTCGAGTGTTGCTCCCATTATCTTCTGGCAAAGACAGAAACTTGCCACTTTGATAAACTCACCCAACAGAAAACCCAAGAACTTGACATCAGTTCAACTCACTGAGAAAGTGAAGATCACATAGAAAATGTTATAGAAAATTGTGGAAAATGTAAAACTCTTTTGGGCATGACAAGAGTATCATTTACAGGCAAAGCATTGGCAGCTGCTTTCCGATCACAGCAGATTCGAGGAGATCCAACTGACTTGTAAATATCTATGATGTGAACCACCAATACTGGATGGAATATGCACCAAAGAACTTATCAGCTGATTGAACTGTTTATGAAACAAGTCTCAAAAGGACTCGTGTTTTGTGATGTAGCCTAGAAAAATGATAGAAAAAACAGCACAAACACCTATATGTATTCCAAATTTTTTGTGCAACTGAGATCCTGTTGGAATAGGGAAGTAAGTTCTTCACATAAGTTGCTTAATTTGTTAACTTGTGTGATTTCAGATGGCTTCCATACTGAATTGATAACTAAAAATCCAAACACCCTGAAATAATCCAGCTCAGAGATGTTTGTAGCATCATTTTCAGCAAACAACAAGAGCTCAATCACGTGTGTGGCTAACCTGTATGTGACAGCTGTTTATTAGACGTCTACAGTGTGAAATGGTATCTGCACATGGTCATTATTGTGGTGGATTTCAAGAATGGCATGAATCCCAACTATCAGTCCATCTCTATATATCTACATACATATTTCACAAGTCACTGTATGGTGCATGGCAGAGGGTATCTTGTACTACTACTAGTCATTTCCTTTTCTGTTCCATTTTCAAATAGAGCGAGGGAAAACTATCTCTATGTCTCCGTACAAGTGCTAATTTCTCTTCTTATCCTAATGGTCCTTATGCGAAATGTATATTGGTGGCAGTAGACTCATTCTGCAGTCTCTAAATTGTTGTCAGAAGTGTTTCATGAAAAGAGCATTGGTTTGCCTCCAGGTTTTCCCTTTTGAGTCCATAAAACACTCTATAATACTCGTGTGTTGATGGAACCTCCCGACAACAAGTCTAGTGGCTCGCATCTGAATTGCTTCGGTATCTTCCTTTAATCTGACCTGGTGGGGTTCCAAAACACTAGATCAGTACTCAAGAATTGATCACACTAGGGTTCTATATGTGCCTGCTTTTATAGATGAGCTGCACTTTCCCAAAATCCTCCCTATTAGCCGAATTCAACCACTGACTTCCCTACTATTGCCCTTATATGCTTGTTCCACTTCAAATCAATTTACAGCATCATGCCTAGATGTATAATCATTGTGACTGTGTCAAGCAGCATACTAGCAATGGTGTATTCAAACGTTATGGGATTGTTTTTCCTACTTGTTTGCATTGACTTACATTTTTCTACATCGAGAGAAAGCTGCCATTCATCACACCAGCTAGAAATTCTGTCTAAGTCATCTTGTAGCCTTCTACAATCACTCAGTGATGACACCGTCCAGTAAACCATAGTGGCATCAGCAAACAGCTGCAGACTGCTGCTCATCCTGCCCGTCAGAGCGTTTATTTCTATAGAGAATAAGAGTGGTCCATCACACGTCCATGATGACACCCTTGCCACTGATGAACACTTGTCATTGAGGATGATATACTGGATTCTGTTACATAAGATGTCTTTGAGCCTCTCAGCTATCTGGGAACCTAGTCCTTAAGCTTGGACCTTCTTTAACTGTCTGCAGTGCCGTAATCTAGGAATTTTCAATAATTCTGCAGAAAACTAACTAGAATGGAAGATGTAATTAAGTTAGACAAAATTTCGTTGATGCACCAAGGAATATTGCATTTTGTTAGTAATGCTGCACTTGTAAATGTAAATTAAGGCAATGAATTTATGGAGTTAAGTTATTTGTGTTACAATATCTGAAGGCAGAATATTTTAGTAATGTCTAGGTGACATGAATTTCCCTACTATGCTAGCAGACAGATAGCAGTTTTCATTCATGTAACTGTGGTGGAATTAGTTATTTCTTTTTCCAGGTTATTTCATTGCATTTGGCCTGCTTATGGCATAACAGCCTGTCATGGTCGTGTAATGGTTACTTCACAAATGAACCCAAAAACTATGACCTGCAAGAAATATCTGGACCAATAACACATCACGCTGATCAGTGTGAAAGAATTTAATAAAAATCAGATACTTTTTTTTTTATCAAAGATGAGAGCCAAGTGTTCTTTTACTTTGTCATGATATGTGATAAGAAAACATTTTGCACATTGTCCTGTCCCCTTTTAAGTCCATTACACAGGAGGAGAATCTCTCATGCAGTAATGAAGTTGCTCTCTGGACAATAAAGGACTGGGAGCATTTTCCCTGTTCAAGTGAGTGATGACACTGGCTGTCTCAAGCTTTCAATAGCAATATAACTGCCAGTGGATTTGTGCTCCTGTTTATGGGGGGTCATCATCCAAATACAGCTCTGTTAGCATTCAGATCCCCATTTAGTCATCAAAATTTAGGTTTTCTTTCTCAAGTAGTGCACTGGAATGCTCACTTAAAAATTCGGATTCACAAGTGTGAGAAGCAAAGCTGCAAATACTGTGAGCATAAACACTAGCCTCTTAGGTAGATTGTGTCAGCCATCATAATGGAAAACCAGTAAGAGAGCCAAAGTCATTGTATGCGAAACACAGACTTCTAATAGCGAACAACAATGGGAACCAAGAAAATAGCTGTATTGGTGTAACAGGTCTGAACTGGTGCTTCATGATTACAGAGTATACTGACTGTTAGTGCCTGTGCACCTGGTGTTGTACTGTGGTCTTTGGCAGCGAGTGTCACAAATGTAACTGTTTCTTGTCTCTCCTTCTGATACGAGCATCAACCATGGATCACTGTAGCTCTTAGATGTTATCAGTATCAGTGGCATCATTTGGGGGCAATATGCGAGTTTTCCTAAATTTAATTTTTTCTTTGGGAAAGGCATTGTTGGTTTCCTTGTGCATCTTTCCACAAACAAACCTTATGATCTAATGACCTCATTGTCAACGGAACATTAAAAGTCCTAATCTTATTTGCAACTAATACTTGTATATAAAATCATGCACAATTGATTTAGGCTGTTGTGTGGAGAGCTCTATTTGTGGCCTATGTCCTTTATCTGTAAGTACTAGGCATCTACTAAGACATCCTCTTGATGAGTCAGTGTTTCATTGAGTAGTTGTACTTTTTTGACCTATGTGGTGGATTTTAGAGATCAACAACTGACAGTGTATGTTTCCTACAGGAGAAGTGCATGCATGTTTCACATAATAACACAGTAACATGAATGATTTATATTGGCTGACACACATAGAAACGTAGATGATATGTGTTTTAACATTTTAAACTGGTGTTTTTCTTTGCTACAGAATTCAACCATTTAAACTTATTTTAATGCATGAACAGCATCTTTTCTTCAATACAATGCTGAATTATGTGTAGAATGCTCCCAGTACTTTTGTGTAAACTGTAGGAAAAACATCTGCAGTATATACTTTGAGTGAGTGCCTCTGCTTTTTATGATTTCTTCCTCATACACTTCACCTTTAATTCCACTAGAAGAAGGTAGTTGCTGTGAGGCTAGGTGATTGTGGTGGTATTTCGAAAATGGTGCATCAGCCTACCTCTCTTTGTTGAAAATATAGCTGAGGTGCAGTTGGAAACTTCTTTTGTAATGGATGGGAGCTCCATCACAGTGAAGGTGAAGTTGTTCAAATAGACAGTGTGCTCCACAATTCATCATGTCAATTCCTTAACTAAATTGGACATATTCTAGTGAAATTATTATTAATAAAATACGTCCCAGTTAGACCATTACCACACAATGCTTATTGATAGCTCTTATTGTTGCTTCATATAGTTTATTTAAAAAAAATAAAGTGACTGCACTCAGCTGTCACTGTGATTACATTTACCTTTTGATTCATTGTTGTGAGAAATAGTGACAACTTTGTACTGGGCCAATTTCACTATAATCACACGATTAACTGAATATTACTGTTTCTGTGGTCTAGAATTTTCAGCTTTGACCAGTAATCAAAATGTCTTATATCATGGGTTCTACGACAGAACATATTTCAGTTTTGGAAAAAAAGAAAACAAATCATCAGCAACAGCAGCCAAAGACTTCTGGAACAAGGAGTTACCCTCATTCCGCCAGTGACCTTGTCAAAGAGGGTGAAGGAGCAGACAGAGGTTTGTGGCATACTTTTGTCCTAGAGGTGGGAAACTGCCCCTAGAAGGCAGAACAGTCAGCAATGATCAGTGGCATTAGGGTGCAGAAGGCAATGGAAACTGCTGAAAAAAAACATATAATGTGTATCCACAGGATATGCGACATATAATAGAAAAAGTGTCATGATTATCTCTCCACTGGCAAAAATTCTGTGTTAGACTGCCATTCAAATCTCTGGGAGGAGGCTGCTAAGTGTAGGTAACCATGAGGGGAAGAGTGAGTAACCAATGAAAGGGCAATATTCTATGAGCAGGTTGTCAGGAGTCTGAATATGGTAAGGAAGCTAGCAAGTCTGAAAAGGGAAATATAAATGCTATTGCAGAGATAGTGGGTGTTAGGGAAGTGAAGTGGAAAGAAAATAAGAATATCTAGTCAGATGAATATAGAGCAACATTAATAGCAGCAGAAACTGGTTTACTGTTGGTGCAATTAATCATATATAGAAAGGTAGGGCAGAGAGTGAGTTACTGTGAACAGTTTAGTGATGAGATTGTTTTCATCAGAGTTGGCAGCAAACTAGCTCCTGTAATAACAGTTCGTGTAGGCATGCCTGTCACAAATAGAAGATGAAGAGCTAGAGTATATGAGGATATGCAAAGGGAGACTGACATCTAATAATCATAGGTGATTGGAATACTTTTCTGAGGAAAGGTACTGCAGACAATGTCACAGGAGAATATGGGCTCAGTAGTAGCAACATGGGAGGAGAAAGAGTAACTAAACTCTGCAATAAATTTTGGCTCATAAAATCTGCAGTCACACAATCTGCAATAACACTTTTCAAAAATTACAAGAGGAGGAGGTATACTTGGAAAAGGCCTGGAGACAAATGGAGATTCCAGCTGAATCATTTCATGGACAAACAGGGATTCCTAAATCAGATATTGGACTGTTAGGCGTACCCAGGAACCGATATAGATTCAGATCACAAT
Source organism: Schistocerca nitens (assembly GCF_023898315.1). Taxonomy (NCBI): domain Eukaryota; kingdom Metazoa; phylum Arthropoda; class Insecta; order Orthoptera; family Acrididae; genus Schistocerca; species Schistocerca nitens. The sequence continues at coordinate 249,172,076 of NC_064618.1, read as the reverse complement.
TTAGTAACGATGAAGGGTAGACTTAAGTTTAAGAGAATTGTCTAGAAGAATTGGTGTGAAAGAAGTGGGATACTGAAGTACTGAGAGATGGCAAGGAGCATTTGAAGTTATCTACAGCTGTAGATACTAAAGCAATGAATACCCACAAAGGAGTTCAGTTGAAAAGGACTGTATATTTCTAAAAAGGGCGGTCACAGATGATGGACAGATACATATAGATACAAGAAAGCTAACTGCCAATAAATCTTGGACAACATGAGAAATTCTTAAACTGATCGATGAAAGAAGAAAGTACAAAAGAAAAAAAAAAGAAGCCCAGCAAAGGAAAGGAACACAACACCACAGCTCTTAGAAAAGAAATACATAGGACATGCAGGGAAGCCAAAGCAAAATGGCTGCATGAAAAATGTGAAGAGTCCAAAAAAGAAATGGTCGCTGAAGGATCGATTCAGTATATAGAAAAGGCTAAACAACCTTTGGTGGAATTAAAAACAAAGGGAACAGCATTAAGAATTCAAAGAGGAATTCCACTGTCAGTTGTAGAGGTCAATAGTGGGTAGGTAGAAAAAAATAGATTGAGTGCCTGTGTGAGGGGATGGAACTGTCTGTTGATGTGATAGACAAGAATGAGGGGATGCATTATTAGAGTCAAAATTAATCGAGCTTTGGAGGAATAAGGTGGAAGACTTAGGTAACATCCTTTTGAGATTTCTTATCCCCTTGAAGCCTGAATAAATTTCTTCACTGAATAAAAAAATAAAAAAAATATGAATCTCCAGGAATACTCGAAACACATAGGATGTGGCAGCACATGTCAGAAGTGATTGTAGCTTTGTGTAGAATCTGCACCTACTGGCACAGCCACTCAAAAACAATTAACCTTGCACTTATTAGAGACACACTGGTATGTTGTGAATTTGCGATGCCTGGTATCAAGGGATTAAATTGTTGGGGGACGTTGCAAACTAAACGACTAGTCTGGAGACTAAGACCCTCAGACTCAGGAAAAATATTATCCACACAATTCTGAAGATAGCAAGGGCAGATACATGTGGGTTGAGGATCTGTTAGACAGTGTTCAGTTCTCCTTTAGGCAAAGTAAAAGCATCAGAGGGGCAGTTTTAACATTTTGCTAGATAATGGAAGCATGACTTAAGAAAAATAAAGGTATGTTCATAGAATTTCTTGACCTAGAAAAAGCACTTGACAATTTAAAAAGGTGAAAGATGTTCAAAATTCTCAGGAAAATACTTAGAAGCTGCAGAGAAAAATGGGTACTGTACTATGGGCACAAGGGCCAAGAATGTAAAACAGGAATGGAAGGAACCGGTCAGATTAGAAAGAGTATAAGATATGAATATAGTCCTTTTCCCCTACTGTCCAGTATGTACCTGAAGAAGCAATAACAAAATTAAAAGAAAAGTTCAGGAATGGGGTTGAAATTCAGTGTGAAAAGATATCAGTGATAATATTCACTGATAATATTGTCATCCTCAATGAATATGAGGAAGAATTGCAGGAACTGATGAACAATATGTACAATCTAATGAGCATACAGTGCAGACTGAGAGTAAACCAAAGAAAGACAAAAGTGAGAATTATAGAAATTAGTTTATGGATGAACTTAACATCGAAATTGGGGAGAACCTTAGAACCAAAATAAAATTGACTGACGAAGTAAAGAAGACATGAAAAGCAGAATAGCTGAGACAAAGGGGGTATTCCTGACCAAAAGGAGCCTTAATTTGAGGAAGAAATTTCTGGGAATGTATGTTTGGAGCACTGCATTTTACGCAAATAAATCATGGACTGTGGGGAAAAGAGAGAGAGAGAGAGAGAGAGAGAGAGAGAGAGAGAGAGAGAGAGAGATTCAAAGGCTTCGAGGTGGGAAGGATGTTGAAAATTAAGAAGTAAGTGGACTTATAAGAAATGAGGATGTTCATCACTGAATCAGCAATGAGAGGAGCTTGTGAAAAACATTGACAAGAAGGAACAGGATGAGAGGACATGTATTAAGACATCAATAAATAACTTCCAGGGTACTTGAGGGAGCTGTAGAGGGTACAACTGTAGGGGAAGATGGGTACTGGAATACATCCAACAAACAGTTGAGGAAATTTGGTGTAGGTACTACTCTGAGAATAACAGGTTGGCACAGAAGGAGGGTTGTAGTGGACTGCATCAGACCAGTCAGAAGACTGATGACATAAAAAAAAATATGAAGTTACTTTTGCTCTTCCTTGTACACATGAGGTTCTTAAAAAGATTATGAATGGCAAATATTCAGTATGTGATTCACTGTGTGTTGTTTTTATCTATACTACTTAATAGCATTTAGCATACTTTTTATTAAAGTGGGAGGATTAGATTAGATTAGATTCAGTTTTCGTTCCATAGACCCAAAAGTGAGATGATTCTCATGGATGTGGAACAAGTCAGAAAGTATAACATAAAGAAACATAAAACAATTGAATATAATACTCACTACCCTGATCATTTGTCAGGAGATTGCAAAATATGTGGATACATTACAGTAAACTGAAACTGCTAACATTTACAGAATTAATACACTGTCAGAATGAAACACAGTTTCACTTTTAATAAATTTATCATACACAAAATACATAATATTGAGTGTTGTGACCAAGTGCTGTCAAACTTGATATCTAACAGAAATTTTTACTTAAGTTGGTCTAACAGTCCCTGTTAAAGATATTCATCTATAGAGTAGAAGGAGTCACCTATTAAAAAGTCTTTCAAACTCTGCTTAAGCTGTGCTTTATCTGAAACCAATCTCTTGAAAATGCGTATTCCTGAATATAGGACTCCTTTTCAGACCAAGGTAAGTGATTTTAAGTCTTTATATAGATTACTATTATTCCTAGTATTAATATTATGTATTGAGCTGCTGATTGGAAATAGAGATATATTTCTCGCAACAAATTTCATTAAGGAATAAACATACCAAGAAGCAGAGGTTAGAGTACAAAGTTCATTGAACAGGTTTGTACACAATGTTCTTTAATTTATGCCACAGATGAGTCTTATTACACGCTTCTGAATGCTAAAAACTTTTATTTGGTTTGATAAGTTACTCCAGAATATGATCAGATATGACATAATAGAATAAAAGTAAGCAAAGTATGCAAGTATTTTTATTTATGTCTCCTACATCTGACATCATTCTCATTGCAAATAGAGATTTGTATAGGCACTTCAGCAATTCTGTAGTGTGCCCTTCCCAACTGAATTTATTATTGAGTTGTAATCCCTGAAATTTAACACTGTCAACCTTTTTGATCTGCATGTCTTCTTCTGTTATATATATGCTGGGAGAAAATCTCTTATGTGTTCTGAACTGCATATCGGGTCTTTTCAGCTTCTTATACTTGTATTTCCTCTTGTGTATCATGATTGCTTGTGGATATCTGTAGAATGATGCATTTTAATTAGTATTATATAAAGGGGTGAGCAGTAATTATATTTGATAATCTTGGTATCTGTAAAATTGTATTTTATGTCTATGTATGTATGATGACTCCATTGTTGTGTGAACAGATAAAATGTGATCATCAGTCCAAAGACTGGTAGATGGGGCTCTCAATGCTAGTCTTTCTTGTTCAAATTTCTTTACCTGGCGTAGGAAATACTTCAGTAAAATTCACGGCTAGTGTGTTAATTAATATTTAGTTCCATAGTTATGTGTTTTACCATTTTTATGTACTTGTAACACTGCTACACATTTAAATCTGAAGGAGTATTCCCAATGTAGCAACTCAGTGGAAATCTAGGAAAAGCTACAAGTTTTTCATTATTTCATTTGATTAAACTTGTTAATTAGAAACACTATAGTTCTTCTTGTTTCTTTTTTCTCTAAAATAATCATTCACTAATATCTCCAGACTACCATACGTCGTTAGAGGAATTCTTCTCTGCCTGTGATGGATTTACTACTTTGACTCTTCGTGTCCAACAGTAGTGATAAATAGTTCATCCAGTCTTCTTTGTAGATTAATACTATGTGTAACAATGAGATTCTTACATTTTCCAGATTATGTTTCTTTGCATGGAAAAATTTAACTCTAAGAAATCCATAAGCTGTGACTGAACTGTTCTGTGTTTTGTCCTGTCTGTCAAGTAAGGTGGACTGTATAAATATTGGGAAAGCTTGTATGGAGGAGGGAAAAGATCACAATAGATACTGGTAATTACAAGCATATAGTTGGTTTTGAGTTGGTTTTGAGTAGTGCCCTTATTTTAGTAAATACTGAAAAACTAAGAAGAATTCAACTCATTTTCCTTACAGAGCCATGTATCAGTACCAAAAAGATCTAAAATAATAAATTATGGAGTAAGAGAGATTATATTCATCACACCGAAAAACAAATTCAAGACAAATCAGGTAGTCTGTTGTATGTATTTATATATACACACACACACACACACACACACACACACACACACACACACACACACACACACACACACACACACAAAAATTGAAGAATCCACTGGTAGTAATTTTGGCTTACAGAATATCTGACACAGCAGCAGTATCACACTATCATTTAAAAGAAAAGATGTCAATTTTCTAAGTAAACGGATGCAGAATTTTCATAGCAATAAAAAATAGTGTTCTGTCAATGGAGGAAGAAAGCATTGTGGAGCACATGATGAGAAGTAGGGGAAAAATACTAATAAAATTAATCAGCTGCAAACTCTTAAAAAGAGAAATTATATAGGAAAATGTTGTTATTCAAGGCCGGCAATTAAAACGTTTTTGATTTTTGAGGCATTTTAAAGAAATGCAAAGTGGACAACTGAATCTCATCAAGAGTTTTTCATGTATGATCTACAACTTGTACATTCTGATCTTGTATTCTTATTTTTTATGCAGCTATTTCACTGCATGTGTGTAGTCCTTTACGCAGAGGTAAAGCCTGATATTAATATTGCAAATGCTTCAGCTATTATGACCAAGACATTAAAGACACCGTACCATTCTTGGTTAGCTCAGAAATAGGTTTGCTATATTTCTAAAGAGGTACTGGGAAAAGATACTGTACATGCAGAAATGATAGTGTGTGTAATAATATGTTCTAGTATTAGATGTTGTTTGGACTCAAATCATTGTTAACTGTAAATGTTTAACTGTCATATTCAATAATGGCTATTAAATTGCAACACTCGAAAGAAGAACAAATAATAAAATTTGACTTACTGTGCATGTACAGTATGACAGAAACAATACAAGTTAAATTTGTAGGAGATCTGCAACTTGCAATTTTCCACGCTCCTTCAACTCTGTGCCGGAGTATGGCAATTGTAATAGTTGGTGAGTGGCTTGCCAGTCCCTCAGTAATCCATGACCAGATGTTATCAGTGGGTGAGCGAGGGCTGAGCAGCATGCTGGCCGGGGCATCAGTTGGAGACCCTTTGTATCGAGGTATATCAGAACGCCAAGGGTAACATTCATTCTTGTGTTATGTTGTTGAAAGTTAATGTCATGGACATCTGGAGATAGGGCACAGCTATCAGTCTGAGTACATCAGAAAAGGAATGCATGTTGTCATAATTATTAACTATGTGGATTATAGGTGATCTAGTTGTGCACCTAGTTGCAGCCCATACAGTCATGCCATGTGCTGGGCCCATATGGCAATATTTGTCCTGCTCAGAGCTCCACACATAGATATGTCCATCATTATGCTGTGCACAAAACCAGGTCTCGTCTGAAAAGTGAATTTATTGCTATTCCTGTGTCCAGTGCTGTTGTTGAGCACACCATTGTGCTCTCCATCATGGAAAGCCGCAGCAATGTCTGCAGTGCTCACATTCAGTGGTACTGCAAATGTCCCAGTAGGACATAATGCAGAGAATTGGTAGGCAGTACGCTACTTGATATTTTCTTTTCTTATACAAGCTTATTTCGGCTTTATTGCCTTCATCAGTATGTGTTCTGATGTTGTAGATGGACAAATGTCAACTTTGAGTAAACCATTGCTGCTGCCTGTAGTTGTTGCATACTGTCTACCAATTCTGTGCATAATGTCCTACTGTGACATAATATATGCTGCAGGTCCCACAACAAAGAAACTGCTAATGTCATCGTGCTATCTGTATGGATATTTGTCTTGCTCCAAACACGCCCATTTTGTGACTCAAAGTATATGACATGACTGTATGCTCCTGCATAGTTAATAAATGGTAAGTCGTCCTCTAGGGTACTAGTCGCTTGAGGCTACAAAGATCCTGTACGGCACTGAGTATGGGCTCCCTCAACCCATTAATTCTATATTTGCATGTGGATTGTGGGAGCCAGCCTAGGATGTACAACAATATTGAGGAACAATTAACCACAGTATTGAGGAACAATTAACCACAGTCTTCATAAGGCAGAGCCTGCGACTGGTAAAATCCCAACACATGTTGGTAGATATTTCTTCTTACAGGAAGCATAACATGAGCTTCTCACAAACAAACAACATTCAGATGAGATTTCTGTATGAGAAACATGCTACTTAATCTCTCCTTATATGCAGAGTGTAGCACACTTCATGTCAATTTGGAATTTGTAGAACACTGTCCTCATGGCGTTTCAGTTTTAATGGCCAGCAGCACCAGTCTTCATTCTGGAATTATAAAATGACTACTCATTGCGAATTTCTTGTGCTTTGTCCACTAAAGTTGCACACCTATTTCTTGTGCTTTGTCCACTAAAGTTGCACACCTGGGAGGTGTCATTTAGCTGCAGTACCACACTGCTGTAATCACCATCTACAGAGAAACGCTCTTTACTTATCAGATTAAAAATGTGCTCTGGCACTGATTTTGATAAGCTTTGACATACTAGACATGGACCACTAGTAACTCCTATGATCGAGTTTAGGTCAATTCGCTCCAGTTTATGACAAAGTCGAGGTAATAAGTTATGACGCAGGACCCGTTTCGGGATAGAATCGTTAGAAAACTCGAAAGTAAGGAAATTTTTTTATACGTATCAAGTTCGTAACTTAATAGATAGATGCATATTCTCGGCGACTTTCCAGTACCAGTAGCTCCCAAATAGCACTTTGAAGCTCATCGAAATCGGTGGGTCGCAGTGTCTCGTCTCCTTGTTAAACTGTTTCATTTCATCATACACCGATAATTGATGTTACTTTCCATCAATACTCTCCTTATATTGCTTGTTGAGGTGCAGATGTACACTGATGTGACAAACGTCATGGTTCAAATGGCTCTGAGCACTATGGGACTCAACTGCTAAGGTCATTAGTCCCCTAGAACTTAGAACTAGTTAAACCTAACTAACCTAAGGACATCACAAACATCCATGCCCGAGGCAGGATTCGAACCTGCGACCGTAGCGGTCTTGCGGTTCCAGACTGCAGCGCCTTTAACCGCACGGCCACTTCGGCCGGCAAACGTCATGTGATAGCGATGTGCACATATGCAGATAGCGGTAATATCGCAGATACAAGATGTAAAATCGCGTACACGATGTAAAAAAGGGCAGTGCATTGGCGGACGTGTCATTTGCACTCAGGTAATGCCTGTGAAAAGGTTTCCGACGTATTAAGGCCGCACGACTGGAATTAACAGACTTCGAATGCGGAATGGTAGTTGGAAGTAGACGCATGGGACATTCCATTTCGGAAATCATTAGGGAATTCAGTGTTCTGAGATCCACAGTGTCAAGAGTCTGCCGAGAATATCAGATTTCCAACTTTACCTATCACCACGGACTACGCAGTGGCCGACGGCCTTCAGTTAACGATCGAGAGCAACGGCGTTTACGTAGAGTTGTCAATGCTAACAGAAAAGCAACACTGTGTGAAATAACCGCAGAAATCAATGTGGGAGGTACGATGAACATCAGGACAGTGCGGCAGAATTTAGCGTTTAATGGGCTATGGCAGGAGACAGCGACGCGGCGGCCTTCGCTAACAGCACAACATTGCCTGCAGCACTTCTCCTGCACTCGTGACCGTGTGGGTTGGACCCTAGACGACTGGAAAACCGTGCCCTGGTCAAGTGAGTCTCTATTTCAGTTTGGTAAGAGCTGATGGTAGGTCTCGAGTCTGGCACAGACACCATGAAGCCATGGAGTTAAGTTGTCAGCGAACCACTGCGGAAGCTGGTGGTGGCTCCACAATGATGTGGGTTTTACATGGAATGGTCTGGGTCCTCTGTTCCGACTGAACCGATCATTGACTGGAAATGGTTATGTTTGGCTACTTGGAGACCATTTGCAGCCATTCATGGACTTCATGTTCCAAAACAGCGATGGAATTGTCACTGGGCTACAATTTTTCGCAATTGGTTTGAAGAACATCCTGGACAATTTCAGCAAATGATTTGACCACCAAAATCGCCCAAGATGAATCCCATCGAACATTTATGGGACATAATCGTGAGATCAGTTCGTGCACAAAATTCTGCACTGGCAACAGTTTCTTAGTTATGGACGGCTTTAGAGGTAGGGTTGCTCAATATTTCTGCATGGGACTTGTTGAGTTCATGCCACGTCGTATTGTTGCCCTATGCCAAGCAAAAGAAGGTCCGACACTATATTAGCAGGTATCCCATGACTTCTGTCACCTCAGTGTATTAAATGCAGCTGTGGTGAAAGTGAATATAAGAACAATTTGTAGCCCCATAATAGCCGGCCGGAGTAGCCGTGCGGTTCTAGGCGCTACAGTCTGGAACCGAGTGACCGCTACAGTCGCAGGTTCGAATCCAGCCTCGGGAATGGATGTGTGTGATGTCCTTAGGTTAGTTAGGTTTAATTAGCTCTAAGTTCTAGGCGACTGATGACCTCAGAAGTTAAATCGAATAGTTCTCAGAGCCATTTGAACCATTTGTAGCCCCATAATAATTAGAAAATCTCTGTCTACTGGCCATACAGTTAACTACGAGTCATAAATTCGCGAGTACATCCTCACCCCGTCAAAGAAACACACATACGTAGAACACGTATTTGAAGTGTGCATGAGAAAGTCCGTATCTCTACAATTGCCTTTGGTTGGCGTTTACAGCATCTGAACCTAAGCAAGTTGTATTAGGAAGCCGAGTTGGGAGAGCTTAACAACTAATGTGCCACTCTTCGCGAATAAATTGTGTGTAGTGGGGGGGGGGGGGGGATGGAGAGTGCCAGGTTCCTGTTTGGGAGCAGCACAAGCACGTTATTTCGGTGGCTGCGCTCCCCGGGCTGCCTCGTGCTAAACGCGGCCCTGACGTCATACCTTTACTAGGTCTCTGAGTGATCTCTAGCGCATTAGACGAGGCTACAGGGGGGAAAGTTATGTAACTGCACTCTATGAATGGACTTCCAAGGTCGAACCAAAGGCGCACGCCACACTTGGCTAGCTTCGTAACGCCGATGAACTGATACTTCCGAACGACATTTACTCTTAGCTTTGGCGTGCTAAGCCTGGGAATGTTCGTCAAATTACGCAAGCGAGCCTCCGAGTGACCTCTTTGGCATTGTTCGGTAGCAAAGCATTGTGAAGTAATATGCCACTAGACTACTCAGCATGCTAACAGCAAAGCAACGGCTGTTTGTTGGTACCAAACGTGGATGGAATACCTGTCTTTTCTTTTTCTGACCCTGCATGTATTGCAATACCACTAAAAACTACTTTTTTACGCTACTCAAGGCGCTAATGACAGCCCGCTACTTTTGAAATGACTAGTAGTACATTTGTTTTCAGGATGACGTTTTCTGCTTCTCGGTTCTCTCCAACTGCTGTTTTCAAGAACTAATAAAATGCTCGAGACCAAGTTCTAATTGATTAATAGTTAAATCTGTCGTTCATTTTTTCGGTTTTAACTAGCAGACAAAACTGACTTGTGAACGTAGCGCTATCAAACTTCGCTCATACAGCTGCTGTTGCAGCTTCTAGTGATTGTTACTGTCGGAGACGCATACCTGTTGCTTACCAATTCATGAAAACTAAGAAAAATGAAATAAGAGCAAGCTGTTGAAGTGTTCAAGGAAAGCACTTTAAGGCCACCTGCTCCAGCTTTATAGCCAGTTAAAATGAGCCTTGGCCTCTTGATTCACTATTTCTTCTTCCTCTTCATCTGTCTGTCGTCAAGTTGGAACTGGAGTCGCGGAAAACGTCCAAAACAATAATTTGTTAAACAAATTCTCGAGTGCTTCTTCTTGGTGCTCGATTCAAGAATATGTAGATTATAATAAAAATTGTGTATGAAACCGCCTATACAAATTAGGAGAGGAATATATCAAAAAATATAATGATTTTGTTTTTGTGAGTCATTAGATCTGTGTTGTGTTTACAATAAGCTTATGTTTCAGTGTACATGTTTGAAAAAGCGATGACTCTTTTCTCTTTAAATGTGTCCCCTTGTGAAAAGCTATGGACACTTGGTTCTTTACAGGCAAGTCGCTTGGTTTCAGGATTCTGGGAGACAACTTTCAGGGCCTCGTGTGGCGGACTCTTGCAGAGTGAACACGATTTAATTTGTTTATTAAGAATAAGGATGGAGGATTTAAATCAGGATTGCTATCGTAAGTGCGAATAATTTGTTCCGTACTTTATAACGTAGGAAACTGTGACGGTATAACAAAAAAGAGACCCTGTTTTCAAATGTATTCATAAAGAAAACTTCTTAAGCTATTATGCGGCGAGTGTAAACTAAAGGGGTTTATGTTTATAATTGTCTATTTTTACTGGATCGTTAACTCCGACAGAGAAAGCATGAAAATCTTGTGTCGTGACGCCACTGGGAAGATTCATTGTCATGTATCCTTTTTCTTTCTGGTATTTAGTATCCTCAGAAAATTGTAAATTGACATTCATTATTCACAATGGAATACAGCATAGTTTGGTCTTTAGTAAGACAACTTGCTTGGTATAAGCCTTACCGTTAAAATTAGAGAAAGCTCGATGGGTCAGTTAATTATAACATATTAGAAACATAACATATATGGCTTCGAATGATTCACTGGTAATTTTTTTAAAGTGCAGGTTGGAACATCTGTTCAGAACGACTATGATGAACTCGTTTACGTCGATCGGCGTATCCTCTGAAACATGTAAACATATGTCGGTATTATGCACATGGGTTTTCCGTAACCGTGTGCCACATTCAAATCAACGGAAAATCTGTCTATAATTGAGCTCTGCAAAACAAAGAAGTATTGAAATGAAATAATCGTCTGGGGTCGTTAGACCACCTGGGGCAAGTCTTTCTATTGACGCCATTTCGGCGATCTGCGCTTCGAAGAAGATGATTTGAAGGTATTAAGAGCTATTGTATGTGAGAACTTTACCACTGTGTGAGTTTTGAGAGGTAGCATATGTGCCAAGTGTCGACACACGTTTGGAACTGTGTAACCTGAAACAACTGGATTTTCAGTAGAGGAGAAACAGTCCATCTCCTTAATTATTTCCCGTAAAAGTTCTATATTTGTAATTTGCGCATTATGTTGCCTGCCGTGATCAAGCGTCCAGTTCGAAAGGGGTTTCCATTGGCACTGTCGTTGCTTTTTCTTTATCTCATTTGTACATAATAGTTGTGAAATTTTCCCAAAGTTACTCTTGAAACAAACCTGTTATAGTGATTTCACCTCAGTAAGGTAACAAATACTTAACCAGCCGCTAAAATGAGAGTGGCGCCAGCTTTTGTCTCCATACTGCAGACTCTTCTCGCCGGTGCTGAAAAATAGTTGATGATTGTTGTCAGTCACAAGACAAACATCGTGTTTATAGTTATTTTATTTTTACGTATGTTGGTGGCTGATGACAGTATGTGTATAAATATGTTGCGAAACGCTGCGATCTTGTCTTTCAACTATTTGCTGAAGGGATGATCCTCTCCTATAAAAAGAAAATGCTAACCTAGGATCTAATCGGAACATGTTTTTTTGTAACGGAAACTGGCTGCTTTAGACACCTTTGAATAACTCGTGGACCAGCGATAACAGATACGTACCTCCCCGACCAGTCAAACAGTTTATTTGATGAGCGCGAGTCGGGAGTGTCTGTATGTGTGTGTACTACCCTTCAGTTGGAATTTTACGTTGAAGACCCCCTCCCCCTAGATCCCTGCAAGTGGACGCGGCGCCGCAGACTTCGCCCCTCGCTTCGACTGGGAGTGCGACGCCCCGTCCGGCCCGGCTTTCGGCTGTCGGCAGTGGTCCCGCCCGCTGCCTTGCAACTACGAGGAAAGCGGCTACGCTGACGCTGCTTAGAACAGGAAGTTCTTGATCTCGTCGTAGAGGACGAGCACGAGCGCGCCACCCGTGCCTCGCAGGACGTTGGAGAAGGCGCCCTTGAAGAAGGCCTTGCCGCCCTCAGTCTTGTAGATGACCGCCCAGCAGTGCATCGTGTTCTTGTAGACGACGTCCGCCTTGGCACGTCCGGACTGCATCATCATCCGCCGTCGCACGGTGTCGAATGGGTACGAAATGATACCCGCACCTGTCGTCACCGTCTGAAAAACGAGTAAAAGGGATTCTGTGTAAATGCTCGCTCGGATGGAGAGCAGAAAAAGAGCATGCCAGTTACTGGCGGAGATTATCTGCATAGAGATATGTCAGCATTTGTTATACGTATCTCCTGTTAATGCTCTATAGGGTAAAACCGAACACCATCTACAAAATTTCAGGGCTTGTGAAGGGATATTTTCTGAGTGCAATGGTGTTATGGATCCTTGGTTTACTGTGGCTCGCTGCAGAGTAATAGTGTAATTATGATATATTCGGTTTTTTGCCTCAGTTGTCTTTGTTTCTGTCAAAATACCTTCGCAACACTGCGAAAGTCTTTAATATGCAATAACCAAAAACACAACCACTCATGTAAAACAAGTACAGTTTTATCACAGTGTGTTTAATTTGTTCTCTCAGTGTACTCGTACAACGTAGTACGTAACACATGCCGAACTGTTCCCTTAAGCCTCGTACACACCTAGCCGACAAATCGACACGTGTCGTGGGACACATTTCATGCCTGTTCAGCGACATTTTTCTCGTGTTCTGCGGCTGTCGCAATACAAAAGTTGCAAGTCTCAGGTTCCCCAACGAGATGGGGAACATGGCGACAATACTACGCTACTTGTGACTTGGCAAGACAGCCAAGTCACTATGCGAGGATGCCGAAAGGCACGCGTTAAGCTCACACAGACTGGCGTGAGGTCTGGAACAGTTAAGGGAATTCTTAGTAGCAAATAAAGTACGTAGTTGATGTAATACTTAACTTTAATCCATAATTGGTTAACATCGGTCTGACGGTACAGGCATTTCCATATTAATATAAACTGGTAATGGCGCCTTGCTAGGTCGTAGCAAATGACGTAGCTGAAGGCTATGCTAACTATCGTCTCGGCAAATGAGAGCGTAATTTGTCAGTGATCCCCTTCTGGCAAAGTCGTCTGTACAACTGGGGCGAGTGCCAGGACGTCTCTCTAGACCTGCCGTGTGGTGGCGCTCGGTCTGCAACCACTGACAGTGGCGACACGCGGGTCCGACGTATAGTACCGGACCGCGGCCGATTTAAAGGCTACCACCTAGCAAGTGTGGTGTCTGGCGGCGACACCACACTACTCACACTGATCAGCCAAAACATTATGACCACTGCCCACCGCGACGTTGGATGCCGCCTGATAGCGTTGCAGGCACTGACGCGGTAATTAAAGTGTGCAGCAAAGCAGACACGGACGGGGGATCACCCTAGCGAAGACACGGGCTGCAAATGGGGAAATCCATTGAGATACGCGATTTTGACAAAGGGTAGATTATTATTACGCAGAGCTTATGAACGAGTATCTTGAAAACGGCGAATCTGGTCGAAAATTCATGTGCTTCTGTCGTGAGCATCTAGGGAAAGAGGTAGGAGGACAGAGAAACTGCTACTAGTCGCTAAATGGTTGGATGTCCACTTGGGGTTCAGAGGCTTGTCTGTTCTGTAAAGTAGGATAGATGGTGATCTGTGGCATCTCTGCCGAAAGAACTCAGTGGTGGTGCACGCACAGGTGTTTCGGAGCACACCGTTCATCGTACACTGTTGAACATAGATCTCTGAAGACCACCCCTACGTGTTCACATGTTGACCCAATGACATCGTCAATTACGACTGCAGTGGATACAGGACCATCGGGATTCGACCGTTGATCAATGGAAACGTTTCGGTTGTTCTGATGAATCACATGTTTGCCACACTAGGTTGATGGTCGCCTCCACAAACGCCGTCATCGAGGTGAACAGCGGTTCGGAAAGTTCAGCTTGCCACAGACGTAGGCTGATGGGAGCAGTATTATGCTATGAAAAAATGGAAATGAGCGTTTGGCGTCATTTGCCGCCTTGGTGCAGGTCTTGTTACATTCGACGCTACATTGGGCGAGCTGCACGCCGAATGGGGATGAAGACTACACAACACCTAGTCCCTGCCGGCACGGTAGCTCAGCGTGTTCGGTCAGAGAGCTGGTTGGCCTCTGTAATAAAAAAACTGAGCGAAACGATCAACAACGAACTGGAACGGATGTCATGCGACGTCCGCAACGACCAAACACAACGAACAAAATGAAAAAAAAAGTCTCTGAGCGGAGAAAATCTCCGACGCTATGGCAGATATTCTCTTGCGCTTGCATGGCAGTAATCGAAGACACGCTGGCAGCTGCTAATCACTTGCATCCGTTCATGCTTGATGTCATCCTCGATGGCGATGTAATCTTCAACAGAATAGTTGTCCGTGTCTCGAAGCCAGAACCGTCCTTCAGTGGTTTAAGGAGCATTTCAGTCAACTCACGTTGATGTCTCGGTGACCAAATTCACCTGATGTAAATCCTGTAGAACCCACGTGGATCGCTATCTGGCGCCATCACCGCGTACGCAAATCAGCGGCCTGTTATTAACGCGTATTAGGCTCTGCATATCCTGTGCGTAGACATCCAATGCCACATACCTCCACAAACCTACCAACAGACTCGGATTTCTTATACGCAGAATTAGTGATGCATTTTGTTCCAAAGACGCTATTAAGCAGGTGGTCATAATGTTTAGGCTCATCAGTGTATTGTAGTCTGTACGTTTTCCGAGTCAGTTTCTTCTTGCCTGCCGCGAAGAAAACACTGAAAATAACTGAAGATTTTCAGGCTCTCCCATGTCTTTAGAATGTGACTTACTTCTCAAGACTATAAAAACAGAAGCAAAAGAGGAGGTGCTCTGGAGCACTGGCCAAAAAAATACGAAATGTCGAAGCTCGACATGGAAAAAAATACACAATTTTAAATCAGGAGAGAAGACAAGACACTATGCGATTAAAAAAAAGTGGCTCTTCTTCGAAAAATCAAACTGGTTGGGTTATCACCCATTACAATTTTTATTACAAGGCTAGGACCCGGGGAAATCCTGCGTGCAGACTCCGATGAAGGAGATGAAGATACACTCTCAATGAAGTAAGTGCGTTTTATTTTATTTCACAATTTACCCCAGTACGCTACACTGACTTTTACCTGTACTGTAATAATATATTGTTATACATATGTATCATTTCTGATTCTGAGTGAAAGTTATATGTATACATATTCAGTAAATTAGCCTTCCCTCACCCGCATATTAATAGTTAGATATACGTGTAGATGATTTTGTACCGGCATTGTTGTTGTCTGATCTTTGCCGTGTGGTCCCACTTGTAACCTGTTCTTTTAACATTTGCTGATTTCTGCAGTGCAACTGAGTCCGATGTTGTGAACGCGCGATTTTGTATAGGGATTGTCGCGTTACAATGTATCGGGACACACAGTGAAGAATTCCCATCAGTCTGGCCTGCTGCTTCCGCAGCTGCAGCATTCCTAACAACCAGGTCCATGTGGGTATCGACCGGAGCCTCGTAAACTGGGTTCTTCGTATGCCCCAAAAAGATTGGCGTATTGGTATCGTCTTTCTTGGCCAAAATGGTCAATGAAGATGACCACCACGACCAATCCATTGTCGCCCAAACTGTCTTCAGTGCGGTTCCTAACAAGGGAACCTCCCCATCGCACCCCCCTCAGATTTAGTTATAAGTTGGCACAGCGGATAGGCCTTGAAAAACTGAACACAGATCGATCGAGAAAACAGGGAGAAGTCGTGTGGAACTATGAAAAAATAAGCAAAATATACAAACTGAGCAGTTGATGCGCAAGATAATTAACATCAAGGACACTGAGCTCAGGAGCGCCGTGGTCCCGTGGTTAGCATGAGCAACTGCGGAACGAGAGCTCCCTGGTTCAAATCTTCCCTCGAGTGAAAAGTTTTAATTTTTTATTTTCAGTTGATGTGGCAAACTCTTATGTTTTCATCACTTTTTTGGGAGTGATTATCACATCCGCAAGAAAACCTAAATGCCGGCCGGAGTGGCCGAGCGGTTAAAGGCGCTAAAGTCTGGAACCGCACGACCGCTACGGTCGCAGGTTCGAATCCTGCCTCGGGCATGGATGTGTGTGATGTCCTTAGGTTAGTTAGGTTTAAGTAGTTCTAAGTTCTAGGGGACTTACGACCACAGCAGTTGAGTCCCATAGTGCTCAGAGCCATTTGAACCATTTTTTGAAAACCTAAATCGGGCAAGGTAGAAGAATCTTTTTACCCATTCGCCAAGTGTACAAGTTAGATGGGTCGACAACATACTCCTGTCATGTGACGCACATGCCGTCACCAGTGTCATATAGAATATATCAGACGTGTTTTCCTGTGGAGGTATCGGTTGACCTATGACCTTGCGATCAAATGTTTTCGGTTCCCATTGGAGAGGCACGTCCTTTCGTCTACTAATCGCACGGTTTTGCGGTGCGGTCGCAAAACACAGACACTAAACTTATTACAGTGAACAGAGACGTCAATGAACGAACGGACAGATCATAACTTTGCGAAAATAAAGAAAGTAAAATTTTCACTCGAAGAAAGACTTGAACCAATGACTTCTCGTTCTGCAGCTGCTCACGCTAACCGCGGGACCACAGCGCTCATGAGCTCACACTATCCTTGATGTTGCATATCTTGCGAATGGACTACTCAGTTTGTATATTTTGCTTGTTATTTCATAGTTCCACACAACTTCTTCCTGTTTTCTCGATCGATCTGTGTTCAGTTTTTCAAGGCCTATCCACTGTGCCAACTTATAACTAAATCTAAGGGGGGTGCGATGGGGAGGTTCCCTTGTAAGTACCTTGACTTGAATGGAACCATTTTGTTTCGGAACGGGATAACAGCGCATATCGTTGACTTTTACGTTGTTGTTTATATATTTTCAGTGCAGTAGAGGAACGAACATAACAATGTAGTAAGAAATCAAGCCACATGTAATTATCCTGTAACGATCAATCAGAGACTAAAAGGTCCCTTATACCAGAATACTCAGGAAATATCTGTGAAAAACCTCCTAAATTTTGTCGGTATAGTTCATTTTTGATTGGAACTAAAGTAACTAACAGCATCTCTACATGATGTTTGGTTCAGTCCCCAAAAGGGTTAACTGCTAGGAATGTGTGGTGAGACCTTTATAAAATTTAGGCACATAGGAGCGCCCAAATGCGGGGATATGGTGAGAAGAATACTTGACTGATAACTGTTTCGTCTGCTATCTTAAACGCTGCATAGTTTTTTTTATTTTTTTTTTATAGTGAACAATATTCACAGCTGTACATAAGTTTTGCGGTAACCAGTGTAAATTATTTCGTGATTTGAGGTAGTTTCCTTGTAAGAGGTGCTCGTAGACGCAGTTTCGATCAGTAGCATTTTATATGATGTGACGATCTATTTCCTCCTCTAAATAATCTATCAGATAGCAGACAAGTTGCATTCGCTAAGGCCATATTTTCAGCATATTTTCAGTATTTATAACGAAATAGTCGGCGCTGCGTATGATAGCTCACCGCGATTAGCCTCTTTCCTCTCTCACTTAAAACTAAACTCAGCCCGAACAAGACACGAAGGCCCAACGGTACCGACCGGCCGCCGTGTCATCCTCAACCTCACTGAATGCGGATATGAAGGGGTCAGCACACCGCTTTCCCGGCCGTATCTCAGTTTACGAGACCGGAGCCGCTACTTTTCAATCAAGTAGCTCCTCAGTTTGCCTCACAAGCACCCCGCTTGCCAACAGCGCTCGGCATACCGGGTGGTCGCCCATCCAAGAGCTAGCCCAGTCCTACAGGCCTTAACTTTGGTGATCTGACGGGAACCGGTGTTGCCACTGCGGCAAGGCCGTTGAACTGTCCCTCTCACATAGGTATCACTATAGTTTTTGCTTCTGTAGTCACACGACACAATAGAGACGAAACTGTAAAATGTTCGCATTATACTGAAGAGCTAGTTATCTTAGCGTATTAGTGCACGACTGTTTCTCGACTTTGAACTGAGTATACTCTGTTCCATCAAAATCTATCAACTCGTGGCAATGAACCAGTAGCGTACCTCTCTTTTACTAGTTCTTGTACACGGTTTGCGGCGAGCAAGGTCGTGCCTGTAACAAACTGCTCGTCCTCTGCAACCGAACACCAAGATGACTGATTTTATTCAAAGTCATCATAACGCAAGGACACAGTTCAAAATCGGTAAACAGTCACGCAATAACACGCCACAACGAATAGCTTCTGGTGCGTGTTCTCTCCTGTCTTTTGAGTCAATTGTATTACTTTGAATACTTACTTTCCTCTTTGGACTTTCCGCTACTTTGTAGATTGCACCAGATTTTCCATTCTTTATATTACAGATGTATTAGTTTTAGAAGTACTAGACTAAAACACAACATTATTGTAAAGAGGTCGTATTTACCACAGTCATTTACGAAGAAAATATGTGCCCCAGGATAAATACTTCGAACTCAGCTCATAGCGCAGGCGGATTATTATTTTGTTTAATTCCAGACTGCGACTTCTAGTCTGACACAACCTATTTATCTGAGAAAGGCTAAAGATCGACCGCGGCGTAGTGAAAACTGTTTTTTCCTGACCCTTGTGCAAAAGTCCAGTGATAGAACATACGGCAAAGGACTTGGTATTATCGTGTGTTACTTGAAACTGGTTTACCGAATGCCATAAATTCTTACAAAATGAATTGCTGAAGCTTACCCCTAAATTCATAACAATCTGAGAAAATAAATGAAATTTGGTATTCCCTATAACTTTAAGTACTTTGTAAGCAAGACAAATGCTGTTCCGTGCCGTTATTCGCTTTTGCGCACGATCCTGTATTATAACATTGAATTTTCCACAGTCGAAGAGAGGCAATAACATAATCCCTCCATGCCTTACTAAGTGCACTAGACATGACTCGAACAGTGCGAAAAACATTCTTGACACTGGAATTTATGTCGATGATAATCATGTTAGACACTTTTAATGGTTCTATCTCAATTTTTTCTGATACATTGAGTTTGTAATCGTATTATTACGTTTTAGCATCTTCTCGTAAATTTAGTACTTCGTAGAATACTCAAGAGGCGCACGGCAAGTTTGTGGTTCATTATCAGTATAACGCAGTACATATCGAACTACTACAAAGAGACTTGGTAGTGGTCTTCATTAACAACTTCCGCCTCTAACAAATACAGAGACTAAGTAAATGTTTTCGCGCAAGTTACCCAACGCAGTGTGGCTGCCACAGTTGGCAGCATCGCTGCACTTTGTCACGCTCTCAGTCGACCTCCATTTGTCCCCAGTACGAACGTCACAGGAGTACCCTCATTACAAATGCTGTTGGCTCTCCAGTGAGTTCAGCAGAACAGTACAAGCTCTGTACATTAGCTGTGCATTTTAATAAATGTTGTGCTGATTTTCATAAATCCTTCCGCCGTTCACGACACAGTACTACATACATGTACATCAGTGAAATAAGAACTGCTCTGACTGCTCTCTCGGTCTAACTCTTAATGGAGATGATTGCTGTATATATTCGTGGAAAAATAATGGCGTTGTTTTGTGCAATAATAGCTGTGTATCGGTGAAAACAGATAGCATTTGTCATGATAGTGCAGGGACCATTTTCTAGTCTTTCTTGGAATAATATCCTTGGCATATCACACGATTTAGAAACTGCCAGATTCTCTAGAGATCAGTGGTGCAATATACTGAGCAGTGGAATTCTGCTGTAACGCGGAGCTCTGGCGACACACCAATAAACGGTTTAGGAGCGGTGTAAGTACCTGTAAGGAAACCTCCTAGAAAGATTTTACTGCTACGTTTGAAACGCGTAGAATGTGTTAGCTAATGTTGCAAGGCTTATGAGCCACGATAGTTAGAACCAATAATACTTGTAACTATACGCTTAACAAAAAACAGAACGAGATAGTGGTATGCAACTGTAGTTTCCTAACTACATTAATAACGAACTTTAGCAATAGATCACCAAGCCCGACAAATCAATTAACTACAATTAAAATACGGTTAAGTATTAACACCTGGACCTTGCCTCTACGCGGAAAGAGTTCTATTTCAATTGAGTCATTAAAATCCAGGAGGACGGAACAACTCGGGTCAGAAGTGTGTACAGTATGACCATTGTGACTTTTGGTATTGGACTAGGGCAGCGCCGATATGCCAGAAATGGCGCACCAGTCCACACGTAGTCTTTTTCGAGTGTGCATGCTGTTTCATCCCGCTGTCTTCTAATCACTTCCATTGCTCTCTGATGACGAGTGAGGAAATAAAGTATGAAAACACTGCAACTTCTAATATGAGAAGACGACTCTGTACGTACTGTATTTGTTAAACTAATAGATATGGTCACAAGCAAAATGCTTACCTGTTGCGGATCTGCTGCTCATAATTGTCTGTTAAGCGGTAATGTTTCTTCGGGGAATTGTGTTTCTGTAGCAATAGATTCGTTAACTTCGAAACATCAATAGTACACAAATGCAGATTTTTACGAGTAAATGTCCTTGATGGGTGGTAGAATAGACGTAATTCCGTATTTTAAAGTTATTTTTCTTCGGTTTTCCCTGTTCAAGCAAGGGAAGACAGTGAGAACTGACTTCGGCTCCCCATATTCTGGTGTTTCCCACTTAGAAATTCTCTGGCCGGTCTACTGAGTGCGCTGTATGTTACGTCATACTATGTTACTTCTCATTAAGTCAACGGAGAGAATTGAGAGAGTCGAACGGACAGTGATTGCTGTTCACAGGAACAAACACGTAAGGTCGCACTTTCTGTCGCTAGTGTTCATAAAAATTTTACACGTACGACACTGTGATTACAGTTTCAGATGTGGACGTATTCTGTATCAGATCGTAATCCAAGGAAAATTATTTTCGTTGTTTAAAGCAGATCAACAGGATTTACTGAATCAGGCCGCTCAAAGCTCCCAACCTTCATGCTGTCAAACACTCATGAGTCAATATATTATGACAACCCGTGCAGATACTTCATAACAATGTTTCATAACAATGCTTACGTTGCACATAGCTGTCATGTTGTCTTAGATTACTACTACGGGCCCCATGGAAACCCAGATGAATGTCCACCGTAGCATAACACTGCAACTACCAGCCCACGTCGGAGGCGCTGTGCATGTTTCGAGCAGCCGTCCTCCTGAAGTAACAAGAAGCGTGGTTCATCTGACCAGGTGCCTAGTCTCCACTGATCCACAGTATAATCTCGACGATCGCGTGCCTACTGGTATAGTAACTGACGATGTCGGTAGAGGAGCATGTGAACACGTAGGGTTTGTCTGCTGGGGAGCCCAATGTACGCTGAGTGGTTTGCTTCGAAACTCTTGTGCCTGCGCCAGCATTGCACTCTGTCATGAGATCGCTGGTTATCCTAGTTTACAGAACGAGAAAACCTCCTCAACATTGTGGTGCGAGAAGAGGATTTCGTAGAAGTTGACAGTCACACAGAGGAGAGAAGCATCATGCGTATCTATGTGGCGCGAGAAAAGGATTTTGTAGAATCTAACGATCGAGCAGACGGGTGACTTTACAGCCAACTGTGAGGCACGAGAAAAAGGTTGCGATAGAGGTTGACACTCACGCAGACAGGAATAACGTCACACGCAGTATCGTGGTGCGAGAGGTGGACTGTATGGAACTGGGCCGTTATGGTAAGCCACGTATAAATCTGTCGGTTGATGGTTCACTAAATACCTACATTTTAGAAAACAGTAAATATGAAGAGAAGAAAGAACAAAAGAAACAAGGAGCTGACGGGGAAGGACAACAGATGCGGTAGTGTGGAAGGAAATTAGAAGAGTTCAGTATTCCAGGTGATGGTTAGACAGGCTGAGTATGTAATGAAGAGAGAAAAGAAGAAAAAGAGTGTATCTACAATAAACAAAGAAATAAAAGCTTCGAATACTTTTTACTGCAGAAGAAGACATAGAGTTTGAGGATGATGGGTCTAAAAGAGAAGACACAACAACAAAAGACAAGAAACAGGAAGAAGAAGAAAATAGCATTGAAGTGGGACATACAAACATGAGCATGAATACTAAGAATGACTGGAGGAGTATGAAGAGTTCAGAAAGGAGGAATGAAGGTGGAAAGAAGAGGAGAAGGTGTGAGGGCACAATGAAGGAGGAGGAAACGCAGAAGAGGAAGAAAAGGCGATAAATATCGAAGATCGACATGAGTAGAAGGTTTGTGGGGAAAGGAGGAAGAATTTTGGGAGGAGGAAAAGAAGAAAACAGATAGTAGTAGACAAGAGGAACCGACGAATGAAAAGGAGGAGACTGTCTCCATAAAAGGTGGAAGGAGGAAAGATAGTATTGTTGGTGTTACTGGTGGGTAAGAAAGTGGGAATGTCAATATGAAGAGCGAAAACGCCCCAATGTGTGTTAGAGAAGAAGAGAACGACAGAAACGTATGTAGACTGGAGAGTGAAGAGAGCGGATGGAAGAATGTTCTAGTAAGCAAAAAGAAGCAAAGAGAGAAGGCAAAGAAGAGGAGAAGCAGTTGGGGGCTTTTGTTAGAGATTTTGTAAATCCGAAAAGGTATAGTTTAGATGGTACACAGCACACTAAATTAGCTAGAGTGTGTACTCTGATACTCTTATTTATAACGATATAAGTGCTCGCAAAAATAACGAAAATTTATCTGCCAGCCAAGCTAGAAGAAGGGGAAGGTAGAAGCATTTTAGAAATTGCACAATGTCAAGAGAAGGGACTTAAATCTAAGCTAAGTGTCAGCCACTGGATAAAAAGGTAGGATGTGTCAGCTGCGTTCCTCAATCGGAAGACTGTTTACTAGGAGAAGATCCTATGGAGGAAGAAGTTCATGGTGAATATGTTTTTTATATTTTTATATGAGAGAATTCACTGAACTAACATTTGAGAGCGGAATAAATGTGACCAGTGAGATTGAAGAGGACGTTACAGTTAGTAGACGCAGCGTGACCCTATGTTGATTTTGGAGAGGATGGGATAGCGTTGTCGATGGCAAGATGAGTGGTGTATCTGTCGGACTGAAGCGCCAGATTATAGCACGGCGTTTCAAATGAATGGAGGGGCGTAGCATGTCATCGGTGATCAACGTGTTTGTGGGCCGCGAGTTTTAACGGCTGAAGACTGACAACACTGTTTACAAACATGGAGGCGGGCTCTGAACTGTCAGAAGCAGGCGTGTTACAGCGCTAACATAGCTGTATGGCTGGCTGTGGAATTAGAGCATTTATGAATGAGTGTCAGTAGCAATTGTTTGTAATATTTAGTTAAAGAACACGTAACCTGTGTTAAAAATGGAAGAAGGAGACAGTTGAAAGGATAGAGCGGAGAATAGTTTGAGAGGAAACGGTAATGGAACTCTGGTAGCGTTCATGGTATTCAGAGAGTTGATAAACTGAAAACGCGAACAGTAATTTGGACAGTGACCATGAACGGAGCATTACACCACACGGGTGATGATGTCGCGGAACGTGAAATTTGCAATGAGAGAAACATTCTTGTGTTTTAAATTGTTGTGGTGTCGGCGGTAGTGTAGAACTGTTTGATGTACGCGGCATGGAGTTTGTGGTTCTTTATTGAACACGAGGAGAGTGGGTGTGTTAAAAGGTAGCTAGATTAGAGGAACAAGAGCTGAAGAGTTGAAGTGTTTTCCTGGGTAAGATTCGAGGACAAACCTTAAGATTAGAAGAGATTCGGAAGAACTTTTATGGCATATAGCATGTACGTGAAATTCAAGAAGCTTCACTGTTTATGAACATTGTAGCAAGGTGAATGAGTGGGATAACTGTGAAGAAATTGTTAACCTCAAGAGTTCATGGTACTGTCAGGGAAGGACCACGTGTGAACGAACTGTAGTTATTGACTGAACTGTATATACGGACAATTAAAAATTTTACGTGTCATTCGAACTGGCAACATAATTAGACCTATCAATCAATTTGTGAGGCCATAGTACGAACTTTCCATGAAATGACTTTACCAATAAATGTGCACGTCACCAACAAATTCATCCGATCAGGCGTGTGTTATTTGCTACAGTAATATTTTATCTTCTCTGAAACCAGACAGCAAATTCCATTCAGCAGTTCGCTGGAGTCATTTGATTGATTTTGCATAAATTTGATGAATGGCATGTTCAGGAGCAAGATTTTGAGTACTTTGAATATTCGATATATTTTATTCTAAAATGGGCGAGGAGGAACTTTATTTGCGGTGATATGACCTTCAACTACTACAACGAAAGAGCAGCAAATTTCACGCATTCTTTCTGCTGCAGACATTGGTGACACCAGTAAAGCGAGATTACATTGCCAAACAATAACAGATTCATCACGTGTGAAGAACCACCCACTGTAGTACATATAAAATCATCGCCATTAATTTTTGAAGTGAAAATTGCTGTTAATGCATTAGACATTACGAAATGATTGTTTTCTACGAGATATGTATAATGCAATCAATAAACTGTTAAACGAGAGAATAGATAATGAAAGGTATCGAAGACAAAATTAGCCTAAGTGCTTGATCTGATAGTTAGGACTGATGGTTTACTCGTAGGCCAAAATTGCGCTAATCAGTATATAAGTTTAGTTAAAGCCATACCTAATGGAGAGGTAAATTTGGATTTGTAAACAATACATGGACGTTACTCATCATAATTTTGAAATTATAGTAGCGTTGTTTAACTATAAACATGAGAGGCTTTACTGCTAAATTTCTGGAACAAAGTACTCGCTAGCAGATCAGGACTATAAAACAAATTCAATAATTAACAGAATCATTTAAGTAACAGTAACTCCCGACGTAGTGGATTATTTGCTTCTTCGTTCATGCATAGTCTTAATGCCGATATTCTCATATGATTAAAATTAACTACAAATGCCGGCCATGTGGCCGAGCGGTTCTAGGCGCTTCAGTCCGGAACCGCGCTGCTGCTACGGTCGCAGGTTCGAATCCTGCCTCGGGCATGGTTGTGTGTGATGTCCTTAGGTTAGTTACGTTTAAGTAGTTCTAAGTCTAGGGGACTGATGACCCATAGTGCTTAGTCATTTTAACCATTTAACTACAAATTTTCCAACATTCTTGTAGAGTGTTTGTGGATATGACAGGGTATGAATTATAAAGATTTCGCAAAATCTTTTGAAGATGCAGCTTACTCAAATATGTCAGATTGTTAAAAGAGAAAGTAACAGTGGCTTTGGCGAAGGGTACAGATTAGACATTGGTGATAGTAGTAAAGATGTCGCACAAGGTTAAGCTGTTAGAGCGGAAAGGATTAAATTCATTACTATGCTGTTTCATGTGGCAACTTTAATAACCAATAAGATAACCTTAAATAATCGAGAAGATAACATTTTAGAACGTACCCCTCATAAATAATTTGTTGACATTGGTAGGAAATTTGTAGTAAGGTCTTATGGGATCAAAATGCGGAGGTCATCGGTCCCTAAACTTACGCACTACTTAACCTAACTTAAAGTAACTTACCATATGGACAGCACACACACCCATGCCCGAGGGAGGACTCGAACCTCCGACGGGGGGAACCGCGCGGGCTGTGACAAGGCGCCTTAGGCCGCGCTGCTTGTCGTTGATCAGATCATTCGCTTCCACAAACTTATCATTTTTAGTGAATACTCTTCCTCTTCCAGGGATCGTGCCTCTTTGAATTTAAGGTGTGTATTGCTCTCAAACGATACTACAAATAAGCCATCATGACGTAAATATGAAAGTGTTCGATGCAAGTTGAACTATTTGGAATGACTTGTACGTCCCCGTGTACGTATACACTACGAATCACTACAAAGAAGAGGATACTATATATTGTGTCTTACATTAAGGCCTCTACCCGTTCATTTTGCGAATAGAGCGTCGGGAAAGTGAGTGGTCACACGGCTCAGTGAAGTTGTTATTAGTCTGCTTTTATCTGCGGCCGGTCCCCCTGAGTAGCTATGGGATCAGCGCGGCAGATTGCGAACTTGAAGGGGCTCGGCGTCGATTCCCGGCCGGGTCGGAGATTTTTGCCCGCTCGGCGAATGGTTGTTGTTTTGTCCTTACATCTGTGTCGTCGTTATTGACACGAAAGCCGCCTCAAACACATTATCATACGTATGTCCACTATTGAAATGGCTGCATAGGGCCGAACCGAAAGTCAATAAACTGAAAAAAGTAAAAATAAAAAAGTATGCGGCCGGGAGGCTTCAATCTTTATGTCAGAGAATAGAGTATTAATGACGTTAGTCACCGTTAAGGATGAGACGTGGGTGTACAACGACAGAGTAGAATAAAAACAATACGGATATGGCACCAAAAAGCTCTAGAATCTTGACGGTAGCAAACCATTAATTTTCTTTCATTCGAAGTGTATTTAATACTATTTTTCTGTGGCATTGAGAGGGAACAGGAAATTATATTACAAACCAGAATCTAATGCTACTGACCGCCGTTGAAGAAAGGAACCTCTTCTATATAGAAAATACCGGGTTCACGTCATTACTTCACAGTAAAGATCTACACCCAGATAGTACACAAAATACAACAAGATCGCAGTTATTGAAGACTTTTATACGAAACTTCTAGTCACATTAGAACTGTTTCGTGATCAGAGATACACTCGTCTATCATCGCGTTTCGTAGCCAATGAACAGATCGTTTCTCGTATTATTAAAATGGTCATTACATTTCGAACAGAACTCTCTTATAGAAGTCAATGTTGCTGTCTTTGATGTCACTGATTTTATCTAGAAAAATGTGACCTGGTTGAAGAAGTCTCACTTGCCCAGGTCGCGTGACTTACAAATGTGAACGACTTTATTCGGCAAACTTTAATTACCATCTTCAAATCCTTAATATACATCATTTTAGTGGCACGATATGTGGTGCACTGTCATCTGATCCTAAAAACATTGGAACTTAACTCGCTGGAGTAGACGCATTAATGCCACGTCATACATCAAATGATTAAACTGTACATGTGGTACACATTCTTAAAAGATGGTGTTAAAACGCCGTCTGTATACAAAATGTATTTCAACACCAACTTTTATGAACGTTGACGTATGACGCAGCACTAATGTGTCTGCTCCAGCGAGTTAAGTTACTATATATGCAGGACTAGATGACAGTGGACTTCATATAGTGGCACTAAATTGATGTACGTTAAGGGTTTGAAGATGGCAGTTAAAATTTACCGAAATTACTCCTACACATTTGTAAGTCACGCGATCTGAGTTTATAAAACTTCTTCAACCAGAACGTTATTTTTTTCATAACAAGAAATCGCGCTCCTGCCGACGATGTCAGGTAACCATAACTTATTTTATCATTTATTCTTATATTGTCGTACAAAAATACTGTAATTCGCCCAATGCATGTCTCATTCCTCGCTCATACGGCAGTGCTAAACAAACCAGAACGCTCGAATGATGCGAAGATCGTCATGGTGTTTGGTGTGATTATAAACGACTGCTAGAGGCATATAAATTTTGTACCTTTAGCTATTTTCGAAGCTACTGATCATCGTAGAGAATCCACAGACTAACAAGAACAAGACAGTTTCGACAAGCCAAGTTACTGATCGAAGTCCATTGGAGTAAGTTGAAGTAATCTGAAGTGCTGAAGACGTTTACTACAACGAAAATTACGGACGAGACATCTATCCTCTTCTCGTTGTTCACTATACTTCTCAAACATCATTAGACTTATGATAATTATGAACGTGTTCCAGAACGTATGCAAGCTAATTGGTATCATGATATTAGTCTTCAATTGTTCATTACGGACATATGACTTTAAAGTGCGGGTTGGTTTTGCTGCTTTTTATCTTCACCTCACCGTGCTTCTATCACTGTCACCCGTAACCCCCCCCCCCCCCCCTACTCCCTTCAGGAAGGAATACAGTAGCCTATTATAAGTTCACTTATTACTTCTTCTATACTTATTACAAATTAAAGTCCGGTCGCAGCACTTTTCTAGCGGTGTGTGAAGGACAATCCCAGAAACTGCTGTATGGCTTTTGATGCGGTTTTCGGTGGTAGATAGACTGATTTACGAGGTGGGTTTTTGTACATAAGTAATTACTCGACGCCGGAAAAGTCGTCCGGCCGTGGAGACTTATTGCTACGCGTGCGAATCTGGGGCAGGTCGCTAGCTATACAGGACCTCAGAAACAGTCTGAAAAGCTTGTAAGGGTGTTGCAGCGTAGGTTGTGCTGAGTAGTAGTTTTTAAGAAAATAATCGATGCGTTGCGCTGTTTCAGAATTAATTACCATTGAAGTTAGCCAATCAGCCCGTTTCGAGCGTAAATTCAAGCGCCTGTCAGGGACGGTGTCGCCAAACGTGTTCTTCGTTTGGTTTCCTAAAACCGAACAAGAGAGCGACAGAAAAACTGGACATGGGACGGCAGTAAATATCGAACCCGAGCCAAAGGCTGAGCCGTCTCGTGTGCCATCATCTGCACTATGATAACAACTGACACCAATATTTCATTTGGCAGGCCGTTTGAATCTACGCGAGCAACGGCTTGTTTGCCTAACTTCGATGCTAATTAGCTGGTAAATGGCGCCACGTGTCACATTTGCTTCTGAACAATTATTTCTCAGCACAACCTACCCTTAAAACCCTTACAAGCTTTGCACACTGTTTCTGACCACCCTGCATATAATATACAAGACTTACAGTTGGAATTCAATAGTTCTTAAAATGCGTAGTATACTGCATTTGTTCCTAGTGCGTCGCAAGATACTACTAATCTATTGAAGATCTCCTGAAGCCTGTATCGAGAGCAAGACGTACTTGTACTCGAATGTATGACAAGAGTATCTCGAATGTTATCAAAACAAATCCCTAGCTGAAGAATAACGATAAGAGTAACGAACAAAAGAGCTGATGAAAAACAAAAGCCATGTTAGGCATAAAAGAAACAGTAGCGCTGAAGTACCTGCGCAATGGCCCACGAGATGAGGAAGGGTGTGTTCTTTGGGTTGGGCAGGTAGCCCTTGGCGGTGTCGAAGAAGCCGAAGTAGGAGGCGCGGTAGATGATGATACCCTGGACGGAGACTCCGAACCCTCTGTACAGGCCAGTCATACCGTCAGACTTGAAGATCTTGGCGATGCAGTTGCCCAGGCCGGTGAACTCGCGCTCATGGCCTCCTTTGCCGACGTCGGCCGCTAGCCTGCAATCACAACACAACGAAATATAGTTTCTTGCCAGAGACGGCTCAATAACACAATTCAGAGAGGTACTCGCTGGTTTTTATGATTGTACACCTATTGTGAGCTTGACAGTATCAGAGCATAGCAAAAATGAGAAAACGTTAGGATCATAGCCGGACTGAAATACGTTTAGACAGGGTTTGTGCTGGTACTGAGACTGTTTAGTTAGTTTTTTTAAAACGCAATGCAAGAAAATATAAATTGTTAGTCTGTTTGAAGTGCACTTTGAGAAAATACAAATTATTTGGTGGTTGGCTCTGAGCACTATGGGACTCAACTGCTGAGGTCATTAGTCCCCTAGAACTTAGAACTACTTAAACCTAACTAACCTAAGGACATCACAAACATCCATGCCCGAGGCAGGATTCGAACCTGCGACCGTAGCGGTCTTGCGGTTCCAGACTGCAGCGCCTTTAACCGCACGGCCCAAATTATTTGGTATATTGGTGTTGTGTAGTGTTACAACTCGGCATACCTCATAACAACTCGGCGTACCTCATATCGGTCTTCACTGTCTCGAATATAATCCTCAGTCTGTGTCTTTGGTTATAATTATTAACAAACTCAGGGGCTTGTTCTGACTTGGAAATACTGCTTAGAAATGAATGTAACCTTGGTTTGAAAATGGCTGTCTCTTGTCTGTTATCTTTTTAGTGCAGGAGTTCATTTGCAAAGAGAGCTTTAGAACCTTAGCGTGTGTTCATTTCAAATATTTTTTCTTTCATTTCTTGCAACTCTTCTTCTCCATTCTTTCTGGTCGAGGAAACATTTGGTTCATAGATTGTAATAATTAATACCTTCTTGACCTCGCCGTTGTTCTGTATCTGATTTGTTTCTCCTTTTATCCTACAATCTTACTGTACTACCTCGTCCAATCTAAGTTTCAGGTTCTAACATTTCTTTGTGATGTTAAGAATAGTTTGCATTACTTTTCATCGTCCCCCACAACTTAAACTGAGAATATTTTAATACTAATATCTTAATCGACAACAGAAATATACCAGCTGTCCTATGACAAAACCTGCGTGGAAATGGTACGGGCAAAGTAAAAATTACAGCTAATCCAGTTGTCCCATCCGAATAATTGAACCGGTACTTCACAGTACCTACAGCCATAATTGAACCATTAACGAAACAGAGACTCGTTGATTACTTCTTGGGGGTAAACGTTGCCACGAAGAATACTCTCCAAATCAAGTTACTTGCAATATCGTCAAAAAGCCCTCGTGCGTATCACGTCAGCGTCTACTGGATATACGATGGCATCACAGTCCCAATGATGAAGCTTATTATTGAATCACTACTGCCCGGTGTAACAGATAAATCTTCAACACTCCTTAGCCACAAGTGTTTTCCGTGAGGTCTGGAAACAAGAACTAGTTAAGTTACCCTCTGATTACCGACCTATCTGCATTATTCCTACACTGTCGAAGGCATTATCAGGCGTCTCCGGGGATTCGGTGTTAGATCCTATACTTTTTTCATTGTGTGTTCAGGATGTATCATCAATTTTATCCTACGGCGAATACCATGGCTTCGCTGATGGCCTCCAGTTGTATCTAAATACAAAACCAACAAATTTGCAAGAGCTATCGTGAATCTCAATACCGATCTTTGTGCAATATCCAGATGGGCGCTAGATACAGGAGTAAGGTTCAAGCCATCCAAAACCAAGCGGTACTGCTTGGTCATTATAGGTTCATTAGCCCGAAATATCGTCAATACCTAATATCTTTAACCATAAATGGGAGGAATATCAACACCTCTCCTTCAGCAAAGTGTGTAGGACTAATAATAGATGAAAATTTAAATTGGTCTGAGCACATAACTGCAGTATGCAAGAAAGTATCAGCATCTCTCCACCTCCTACAAAAATATAAAACGCTCTTCCCTCTTGACCAGAAAAAGAAATTTGTACAATCACTTATATTTCCAATTATTTATTACAGCGATGTTATCCTGGAAGGCATTTCCCAGGAAAGCTCACGGCACCTGAAACTGGTTATGAATGCCCGAGTTCATTATATCTCGTATGTTCGACTACTTGATCATGTTTCGCCATGATATGCACACTTATCCAGGCTGCATGCAGACAAGTGCAGACATTTCCGTACCCTTTGTCTTTCCTACTGTCTTATCACCGTACACTGTCACCTACATCTCTCCTCGACCTTAATGCTCTTGTCTCAATAACATGCCAGAAACACACGTTTCCATCAGAGCAAAATCCTTCAGCAACCCGGCTCTGGAATAACCTCCCGCATCATGTTAGACAACTGAATAACATGTCCAGTTTCAAAAGACAGTTAATGACATGTCTCCTAAAGCAACAATAATGATTACCATTGTTTCTGTGCGGACTCGTTATCCCTGCACATACATCTTTCCAACCAGATCTTCCTCATTTTCCAGTGTTCTTAGCTGGTGCAGTCTCCTTGAATTTCCTTTTATCAGAACTCCTTAGTACGACCAGTATTAACTTTATTAGTCCATAGTCAATATTATTTTCTCACATTATCACTACAGACAGTCATATCGTTTTAATACCATTTGTCATATTAGAATGATTATTTCTTAGTTAATTATGATGTAAAAAAAAGGTACTGTCTGTGTGAAACGCTGGTTGATGTGATAGATCAGATCAAGTGAAATAAATAATTTAATTTAATTAAATATAAAAGTATTTTGCTCTTTGTTTCAGATAGTTTAGATCGTGTTTTGGATTAATACAAATCGTTCGGCAGTAGCATTTTTCCCCTCTGTCCCCTACTTAGAATACTGTACACCTGTGTCGTGACTCCCTATCAAGCGTATTGGAGAATCAGTTTTCAGTATCATTGTCCTTCTGTCACTGAAAGCGTCTGGTAACCCGTAGTTCATGACTTCCAGTACAACTGTGTGGTTTGGATTCGTAACGACTGACAGTGGAGAGTAACGTCTGACTGTGTCGCTTGATTGTATAATACACGAAAGTCATTTATCTAGTTATTTTTGCAACAAAGCACAACATTATGAAGCTACTCATCCCCACCCCGTCCCTATCCCCTTTCCACTTGTCCATCAGTTCCTTCAGTTATTAGTTTTTTTGAACAATAAAAACGCGCCACAATTGAGAGGTATGATGTTCAGTGCTTTGGTATCAGAACGGACCTTGTCCTGGCGAAGTCTAGAGGATAGACGAAGCACAGTGAAGTGGCTCCGGCTGCACCACCAGACGCCAAGTTGCCCAAGAAGTAACGCCAGAATTGTGTGTTCTTGTCGACACCACCGAGGAAGATCTGCTTGTACTTGTCCTTGAAGGCGAAGTTCAGCGCTTGCGTGGGGAAGTATCGGATGACGTTGGCCATGTTACCGCGCCAGTATGCCAGCACGCCCTGCTCGCGCGGGATGCGCACGAAGCAATCGATGATACCTGAAAAGCAGACATATTAGACACTTACTGCATGCAAACGGAGTAAAGCGCAAGTTCCACAGTTGTGTCAATACAAATCGTAGTGAATTTTTAAGTGTTTCAGAGCACATGAAATGAGATTCACTGTGCAACTAATTCTTGTGTCTTACGAACATATACGTTTTACAAGCTTGTCTGCCTTCGAATGAAATTTGTGACGACTGATGTAGTTCGCACAACAGAGACCCAGTCACAGCTCGCTTTCGCGCAGCAGCTCGTACAATATCAGTCTATGATCACAATACTTTTCTTTGCCGTGAACTACGTGTACACGGCAAAAAAACGTGGTATGTGTCTTATACTAGTTTGTAGTAAGTGACATTGCCAAATAATAATATGTATTGCGTTAAGCACTATAAGGCTTATTTTTTCTGAAAATATTTTATGTGCTGTACAACACAATCACGTGAAGTGTTTTGAATTTGAAATATCAGTTTCTGCTGTGGAGTGTGATCGTTCCTGGCAGAGTACTACCGTTTGTAGAACGGTGACTTGAATTCCATATTCACGGTCAATGCTCTTCCGTCTGAACCGTACGACCACGCCTAGCGTTTCGAACTAAATCACCGAGTGAGGTGGCGCAGTGGTTAGCACACTGGACTCGCATCGGGAGGACGACGGTTCAAACCCGCGTCCGGCCATCCAGATTTAGGTTTTTCGTGATTTCCCTAAATCGCTCCAGGCAAATGCCGGGATGGTGCCTTTGGAAGTGCACGGCCGATTTCCTTCTCCATCCTTGACACATTCCGAGCTTGTGCTCCGTCTCTAATGACATCGATGTCGACGGGACGGTAACCCAATCTTCTTTCCTTCGAGCTAAAACAATAAGCCGCCAGTCGTAACTTCCAGATTCCTTCCCCTGGGGCGTCACTCCGGCAAGGTATGTAGAATTTCCCTTCTGAAGTTTTGGCCGCAAGGCGTGCTCAGATGGCTCAAATCTAAAAGCACTGCCGTCTAAGCGCAAAATTCATCCTTGCGTCCGAGCCCTACACAATTTTAATCAATTAAGAAAGAGTGTCAAATATTTACGAGGGCTATTCGGAAAGTAAGGTCCGATAGGTTGCGAAATGGAAACCACGGTAAAAATCAAAAATGTTTTATTTGCAACAGTTAGATACACCTTGCAGCTACTTATCTCCATAGTCGCCGATCCGACTTAGACGTGTATCGTAGCGTTGTACCACCTTTCCAATACCCTCGCTATAGAAGGCAGCCGCCAGTGCTTTCCGCCAATTCTCTACGCTGGCCTACGGCTCGTTGTCTTGTGCCAAAATCTTGTCTTCATAGCCAGCGGTTCGTGTGAGCAGAGATGAAACTCAGAGGGAGACAATTACGGGCTGTATTGTGGGTAACCAAACATTTCCAATTGAAACGATGCAGGAGCATCTTCATTGCCCCTGCAGAATGAGGCTGAGAATTGTCTTGAAGAATAAACAGCACGACAGTTATGTAATGTTAGCTGCATAGCTTCAGGCGAAATTTCTCACCAGGCCCTCGTACTTGGCGGCAGACACTATTTTCTAGACATCTTTACGCACTCACTGCGAGCTCAGAAATGAGAAGAGCGACGTGATGCTAACTGGGGTTATACTAGAGACACTACCCAACACATCTGTGCAAAGCTTTATCGGATTTTCATAGTCGTTTCCATTTCGCGACCGATCGGACCTTACTTTCCGAATAGCCCTCGTATTTATCAGAAAGGTAGCCAAATAAAACATGTACTGGCAGTATATGTAGATATGAATCACCTAAAGTGCTGGGTTAGACATACACAGTCTTATCAAACGAAGAGGTAAGTCAGAAGCCCTCCGAAACATCGATGTTTAAGGTAAAGACTAAACGGAAGCACCCTTGCTAGACCGTCTCGCATTTTTAGGTTTTACTCTAAATTCAGTCTGCCAAATGACGATTAGTTTGTATAAATGTTACAGTGGGCTCTTCTGCGTCCCTGTAATTGTTTGAATTTCGCCATCCATTTTATTTAGGATGGTGTTCCTTACACATGTAGCAATGCCTGCTGCCATTATGTCAGCTTTAAGGTTCTATATACGTTGCATTTTTTGTCTGTCCTTTACGTCCCCTGGGGAAGGAAGAAGTTGTTCTTTTGGACAACTATACTGATACATAGAGAGCTTTAAAAACTCCTGCTTATGAGAGTCATACCGAAGGCCTACTTTTGCAGTCGACACTGTCCACTACACGTACAGGACGTGGTTGGCGCTAGGCGTCCTGCGTACATAGAGATCTTCATCTGCGGTGTGTGACTGTTTGGGCCCTTTCATTTCACACAGCTTTGTGTCTACATAGGATGGAAGACGCCTGGCATCGGATTTTAAGAGGACCCCGATTGTGTCTTCGACGGTGGATTCGTTTCTTCTATGTATGACAATCACGTCTTTGTTGCTCTGTGGCTATTGCGCAAAGAAAAACTGTAACCTCGATTTACCATTGCTGTAACACTGAGGAATTGATCATAGTTATCAAATTATTCATCAATTCGTAACATTTCATTTTATCTGGATAAGAATGCGAGATGAAAGTCAAAGTTACAAAAACAGTGTTGCTTGTAAGTTCAGTGTTAGTGGTATTCTGTGGGATTGTCTCAAAGATTAAATATCTGTGAAATACGTCACGAATCAGTTGTCATTTGTATGGGTACATACAGTCAACTGTAGGAAGTACTGTTCAAGAGTTTGCGAATCTTAAGAGATCGGATTAAAAGAAGAAATCCAAAGAATTCAGACGCTTGATGCTTCATTTGTAGACGACCGTTTCCCCCGGTACAAACGTATTACAAAGACACCCAGCCATGTTACATAGACACCATATAAAGATACATTATGTTCTGTGCACAAAACGCTGTTAGGGAAGTCCAAAGAAACTACAAGTCTGGAGGATCGTAGAGGAAGGGCTGTATGAACACGGAAAAACCTGTACATTTTCCCCTCAATCCATTCGAGACTGGAGTAGATAAGGAGGGAGCAATAATGTTGCAAACCACCGTCGGTAGTGCACTTTACCATGACTTACGGATGTAACGTTAACGAAATTACAAGTAATGCCTTCCCTTTGTATCTTGCTCACAGTTGCCGAAACTCTACCATCAGTCGTCCTTGATGACCTGTAGGAACTTTTTTCGATTATTATTGCTTTGTATATTTTAATTATCTTCTTCTTCTTTCCTCAGTAAAATGTGAGAGTGGCCAAAGTGATGAAATTTACATCTTCAACGTTTTGTGGTCCTGTCCTCCTCAGTTGCGCGTAATACTACGGTATATTGATATGTTTCACTTATGGACCGTCTGACAGCAACTGAATAAAACACAATTTTAGTGCCATACGCGTTTCGCCTTTATTTTCTGCAAGGCAGAAAATAAAGGCGAAACGCGTATGGCACTAAAATTGTGTTTTATTCAGTTGCTGTCAGACGGACCATAAGTGAAACATATCAATATACCGTAGTGATGAAATTTGCTTGACTCCCGCGTAACGTGGTCACGTTTTCACTTTGGTTAGTTTGAAAGCATCCAGTCACTTGTGTGCAGGAAATAAATATTTTGTCGTATGCATGAATGTCTGCTGAGTTGTGGTGCATTCTGGGAGTTTTGTGACGTACATGTACACATCAAACATTTAGGAGAAGGAAACAGTAGTCGCATCACATGGCTCTTTAAGATGGCAGGCCAGGGGAGCAGTTGACCTCAATGAACGCTTGTTCTCCACGGCGCCTGCCGAAGGAGCCGTACAAAGCTTGGGAGTTATCTGCTACATAAAACTGCAGCTCCGAAACGTTCAAATAAAAAGGTAACTCGCCGAACAGCTCGCAACACATCAGTAGCAGAAAGAATGTTGCAAATGTTTTGCTATGCACTGCAATACCACTGTAATGTCTGTTAATTGCATTATTAATCAAGTTATGCGAAAAGGAGAATGAAGCCTCTTCCATACTTTCTGTGCTATTTTTGATTTGGATTGTTTTATGACACTGTGTTCACGTTGCACTACAGCTTTCCGTGAAAATAAACGCTGATATACAGAGATGGGAGTGATGGTGGTGGGGGTATGGGATAGGGGACAGCGGTTAACACTGCGCGACAAACGTGTTAGATGTGTCGCAAAGTATTAGGTAGTGGGATTGGGTATAGTGATTATATGCATTTCACGATCGGAATGTGTGGTGGAGAGAGAAACGCATAGGCGTGGGATGTGGGCCGAAGGGCCACTGACGTCATTATGGGACGCCTTGTGGCCGAAATAAAACAAGTCGCTCGGAAATAGACCGTCAGCAGGAACAAGAATCTCTGATAGAGTTCAGCTGAGGAGTCACTGAATTCCTACTCGGTTGAACCATGGAAGGTTTTTACATCATTCTACACTTGTCGAACGTTTGCAGCTGGGCAACGACGTAAGAGAGAAACATTCTCCAGCGTCATCAGTGATCCGACGGCTAGATCGTGAACGTTACTGACTCATCAGGAATAGAATCATACCATACTAATTTCTACACATTGATATACGGTGGAAAACAGTTCAGCTACAACAACGTAGCATTTAACTACACCAACAAATCTGTCAGGCCAGACATTCTTGTTTTACAACACACCCTTTTAAACTAGAGACACATGCCTAACTTAAGTACGAACACAGACGATAAATCTCGGTTATTTTTTCGTAAAGGCACTAGCCCCCACTTTAAATTAATTATTTCGTCCGCTAACGACATAAAGCTAGAACATCAGCGCCGAACTTGAACCACGCTCTATTCGATGTTTTATAGATGCACAAGTTAGTGTTTTTCTTGTGAAACTGATCTGATCATCTATAATTTATTATACACTATCGACAATAGATCTTCAGATTTAACCACTAGTGAATATAGTGTTACCAATCTTACACAAGGTCGCGACAACACTTCATGCAGACTCACAGTCATTAATCGCCATACTTTCATATCTGGCAACACATGATTGCTTTGAAAGAATTCAAATCTGCTGCCTAACAAGCTGTATGTTTGGTGGTCGTTAGCCTGTTGTATACCAAATTGTTGGCTGCTGGCTATCAGGATGATTAAACGACTAATTACAGAAGAATATACACACGCATTCATTGATCTCAAATGCCGGTTGCTGAATAAGAAACAATGTGAACGTTTAAGTTCTGAGCATGCCAGTTGATAGGCGGAAAACTAGAGAGCAACAGCTTTGTCACGAGATTTTGTGTAGAATAGCCAGTTAGATTTTTTTTTATGAAGGAACCACTCGTTTTTCAGAAAACTTGTTGTTACGTGTATACTGATTTCCACACACTGACAAAATATTTACTTGTGTTCTTAGTTTGTATTTTCAAGCGCTCTCCCGAAAAAGCCATGTTAATTCAGAGATACTGTTTATTGAAATAAGTACTAGCCACATATCATTCATCAGCGCGCCATGTAGGTCGAAACGATATTATATCTTCGTTATGTATCAGTCATATACATTGGTAAAAAAAACTACCTACTTCTGAGCTTGTTGCCTAAACTGTTTCTTACTGACACATTATGAATGTTGATCTGTGCTAGAAATGATATACGTAACTTTGTGAAGGGATGATCTAGTGTGTCGCATTTCATTAGTATATTCTTCTGAAAAAGCCCAAACTGATTCTTGTCCTTGGAGCTGAGCAGTACACTCGAGATGACCGCAGAGCACACTACAGTTCAACAAAAATGTAGTAGCTACAGTATAATCATGTAGTAATGTAAAGTAAGTGAACGCGACGGACATTACCGTGTGTATTTTTACTGTTTTAGAGATGAAACGCGATCCGGAACGGTACTCTGAAAAAAGTCATTGCGTCCCGATATGAAATGTATTGACTAGGGAATTATGCAGGTGTTTTGCTTGGAGGCGAGAGGTGACGTAGAAGCAAGCGAATGTTGGCAGCACTGTGCCTTGCAATTCAGGACGAGCGGGCGGAGGCCACAGTTGCAGAGCGGAAGCACGCCAAGTGGGGAACGTAGTTAACTGCGCATCAGTCCGCCGTGCTGCTGGCAGCTGTGCCAAGTCAACTCCATCCGCGGGTTAACAGCTCGTTGCACAGATCACATTCTGCATCCAATACAGAGTTCGCCTTTCTATTAGGGATCAGGGCAGCGCGCACTTATGGCTCGCTATCAGAATGGAACTCACTGAACGTTCCACCAGAAATTATTCTGGGAAAGAGTTAAAGCATTGGCGTTCATGCGCGATGTACATTATGTGATCAAAAGTATCCGGACACGTGGCTAAAAATGACCTACAAGTTCGTGGCGCCCTCCATCGGTAATGCTGAAATTCAATATGATATTGGCCCACCCTTAGCCTTGATGACAGCTTTCACTCTCGCAGGCATACATTCAATCAGGTGCTACAAGGTTTCTTGGGGAATGGCAACCCATTCTTCACGGAGTGCTGCACTGAGGAGAGGTATCGATGTCGATCGGTGAGGTCTGGCACGAAGTCGTCATTCGAAAACATCCCAAAGGTGTACTATAGGATTCAAGTCAGCGCTCTGTGCACGCCAGTCCATTACAGGGATGTTATTGTCGTGTAACCACTCCACCAGAGGCCTTTCATTATGAACAGGTGCTCGATCGTGTTGAAAGATGCAATCGCCATCCCCGAATTGCTCTTCAACAGTGGGAAACACGAAGGTCCTTAAAACATCTGTGTAGGCCTGTGCTGTGATAGTGCCACGCAAAACAACAAGGGGTGCAAGCCCCCTCCATGAAAAACAACAGCACACCATAACACCACCGCCTCCGAATTTTACTGTTGGTACTGTACACGCTGGTGGATGACGTTCACCGGGAATTCGCCATACCCACACCCTGCCATCGGATCGCCACATTGTGTATCGTAATTCGTCACTTCACACAACGTTTTTCCACTGTTCAGTCGTCCAATGTTTACGCTCCTTACATCAAGCGTGGCGTCGTTGGTATTTACCGGCGTGATGTGTGGCTTATGAGCCCCCATGAAATCGAAGTTTTCTCACCTCCCGCCTAATTGTCATAGTACTTGCAGTGGATCCTGATGCAGTTTGGAATTCCTGTGTGGTGGTCTGGGTAGATGTTTGCCACCATATTACCACCCTCTTCAACTATCGGCGGTCCCTGTCAGTCAACAGACGAGGTCGGCCTTTACGCTTTTGTGCTGTACGTGTCCCTTCACGTTTCCACTTCACTATCACATCGGAAACAGTGGACCTAGGGATGTTTAGGAGTGTGGAAATCTCGCATACAGACGTATGACACATGTGACACCCAATCACCTGACCACGTTCGAAGTTCGTGAGTTCCGCGGAGCGCCCCATTCTGCTCTCTTACGATGTCTAATGACTACTGAGGTTGCTGATGTGGAGTATCTGGCAGTAGGTGGCAGCACAATGCACCTAATACGAAAAACCAACAACCGAGTTGTTGGTCATAGGAGGGGAGGAAGGATGAAGGAACAATGAACACTGGCAGGACATAGCTTATCTACGCCCCGTGAAGCCATTGGGGGAAAAGAGTTCCATACGGAGCCATCTAATACAAAATGTAAATGTTGTAGGGCATTGTTGGCTGGGATATACCACGCGGAGGGTTCAGCCGCCGTTCGGAAAGGGTCCACGCACACTGACCCATTTCCTTGCGAATATTTGAGATTTGTGTCGCTTGTGTATTTTAAGAGTGTAGGCGAGTTTTATGGGTACATGTATAATGTAATGTTATGTTTGCATTGTATAATGATGGTGAGAGATGGGAGACGGTGAAATTCGTAGCCAGCACGTAGCCTACTCCGATCTAATTGAACCAAGCGGTGAGGTGTGGGGGTTGGGGGGGGGGGGCGGTTAACGTTCCCATCCGACGACTGATCAGGATCCACAAGTTCACCTGCCCCAGCTTCTTGAGACATTGCGGA
This sequence comes from Schistocerca nitens, assembly GCF_023898315.1. NCBI lineage: Eukaryota > Metazoa > Arthropoda > Insecta > Orthoptera > Acrididae > Schistocerca > Schistocerca nitens. The sequence continues at coordinate 249,131,107 of NC_064618.1, read as the reverse complement.
GACGCCTGAAATTTAATCGAGGACATACTAGCAGACTTGCCCACCTCTATCCCCTTCCTAGACAAATAATTGTAGTAATAATTTTATCCACCCCCAGGATTCTGAATCCAGCGCTACCCCACTGACATGCGCCAGCGACCCCAGCTACGGAAGCGAGTTGCCTTGCAGTGTTAAGCAGTTTACATGCTGCACGCGCCACTCAGCTGCATTGTTGAAGAATAAGGTAGATATTGTTCATTATATCACCAGTCGTAGGTTTGGAATGATATTTAAACATGAGAGAAGTGGATTCCTCTCGGCCTTCGTGTCGAAAAAATCTGTGCTTAAGCAGTAAAAAAAAAACTCTTCGTAGTTTTCTCATACAGTAGTACGTCTTCATTAATGTGTTGCAGCATATACGCCACAAGCTACAGAATTGTTAACAAAACGCAACCTCGAAGCTGAGCTGGTTCTAGTGTATGGCGAGAAAGGGCTGTGTGCTAAATTGTATGGCCACCTATGGTTTTGCTGTCTCACATTGGCGCCAAAACTAAATATTAGTGGTATAAATACATATTGTAGAGCGCATCAACTATCTTAAACAGATCGTTCTCCTCTCTCCAGACTTCTCTCTCTCTCTCCTGAGAAATCGCGACCATCAAGAAAACGATCAGTTCCATCATTCTAATGAACTCTTATTCCTGTCACAAGAATCTGGACTCACATTCGGGACTACGACGGTTGAAACCTGCATCCAGCCATCCTGATTTAGGTTTCCGTGATTTCCGTAAATCGCTTCAGGTAAATGCAGGGAAGATTCCTTTGACAAAGGGTGTGTCCTATTTCCTTCCCCATCCTACCCTAATCTGAGCTTGTGCTACGTGTCTAATGACGTCGTCGTCGACCGGACGTTAAACACTACTCTCCTCCACCACCTCCTCTTATATCGGGATGTGAATGCAGAGGCGCCATCTTATTACAATACGTTAGTCATTTACTTCAGGTCGTGCCGTCTGCCATGAGGGGACGCCTGATCCGCAGCGAAACAAACGCTCCATGCATGTGTGAAAACCGCCAGAGAAGACTGTCATTATCTGCTCTGTGTGATAAATGAGTAACGCCCACAGTCGTAAGACAGAAGAGGCCTTTTATATGAAGCTTCACTGACATACACAGAAAAGCCAAGACATTATGACGAACTGTTTAATAGCATGCCGTTCCACTTTTCAAACACAGTACAACAGAGATTCTGCTTGGCATGGATTCCACAAGTCCTTTACAGGTTTCCCGAAGTATGTGGCAGCAGATGCCTACTTACACGTCAAGCGATTCCCGCAAATTACGGGATGGTGGTTTACGGGCACGCATCTGGCACCAGATGTGTGTTGCAGTGGGTACAGATCAGGCGCATTTGCTGGCCAAGACATCCGTGCGAGTTCACTATAATGCCCCATAAACTAGTAGCACGATTCTGACCTTGCAACACGAACAATCATCCTGATGGAAGATGTCATCAGCGTAGACGGAGACTTCAAACAAGAAGCAATGCAGGTGGTCCGCAATAATGTTCACGTAGTTCACAGCTGTGATGATGTCTTCGATTACTGCCACAGATTCCATGCAAGCCCAATCAATGCACCCCATAGCATAATTCCGTCTTCACTGGCCTGCATCTGTGGCGCAAAGCGTTTCGTGCAGCCATTCGTCTGGATCACGTCGTGTAAGAAACCGATCATCGACCTGACGTAACACGAAATGCGATTCATTCGATAGGCGACACGTTTCTGTTAATCCACTGTGAAAACTCTGTGATGCTGTGCTCCTGCAGTCATAATTGGCGATGTCGCTGGGTCAACGTAGGAACATGTAGGGGTCGTGTGATGTGGAGCTCCATGTTCAACAACGGCCTGTGAATGGTGTGCTCCGAAACAGTTGTGCTGGCACCAGCACTGCACTCTATCGTCAGATCTGCCACAAACAGCTGCCTATCCTGGTTTACACAGTGGGGGATTCTCCGAGTTCTACGATGAGATGTGGTCGCGTATTACCATACGCCCTACCCGTTCTTTCTCCTGCCTTAAACCACTTTCCATAGGTGCTCATGACAGTAGTACGCCTACAGGTGTTCAGCATCGCCGTTTCAGAGATTCTCGTTTCCAGCCGCAGCGGCACAACAATATACCCTTTGACAAAACAGCTTATAGCAGTGGATTTCCGCATTTTCGGCCCGTATCTTCGCAAAAACGCGTGGCCATTCGTCTCTCTTGTGCTTACATTCTTTTCTTACTGTGTCACGTGCCTTCAACACCCAGAGGAGGCATTCAATCTCGCAGTGAGCAGTGGTCATAATGTTTTGGCTCATCTGTGTACTTAGGTGATTGGCAGCCACCGGCATGTTGGTGTGAATGTCGATTGCAAACTTATCCAGGTCAGTTCGTTATCGGTCACTGAAGTGGAAACGAGACAAGAAGTTCAAATCCCAAAAATGATTAGACAGCTACACTTTTTATTGAAAATGTAGTTCCACTCTCACCTGTACTAAATAACTTCGCAGTGTGTAAATATGTTACCAACATTTTCACTTTGAGTGGGAGGAACACGCGACCAAGCAGCTTCTCAAACGTCAGGTTATGGTGGATGATAGGCCATGCCTCGGGTGATGTTTCGAGCGACGCCGCAGGACTGTTGGGAGAGCAAAGACTCTTTATTTACTGATAAACGTGTATATAATTCACTTTTGCGATGGAAGCAGATTTGGAGAATGTCTCTTGTAGAGAATCTGCTGGCTTGTGTAAGTGCACATTCGAATTTGTGCATGAGCCAACCGCAGTGCTGTCTTGGGGAGATAGCTTTAGTGTCACACCGATTCGCTTCAACGACTGTCTTAATCGAAGCTCTCCGCGCAAAATGGGCTCCCGTTCCCTGGATATTGTTATCCGTTTGACTGCTGTTATACCTGCGAGAATGTAATAAGAACAGCGAGGCTCTGAATATCATTAGAGACAATAGGGTTAGATAATTTCAGTAGCGGTATGGAGCTGTGTATAGTAAAGAGACGAGAGGCGCTCCGCATTGTTATCTGCAACATTTGATACAAGGTAAAGTCTGTGACTTCTGTCAGCTGTTTACGGTCTTTTATGTACTGTTGTTCTCATCTGAATTAATTTTTATTTGATATACGGTATAACTTACCTTCTCTTTTCGTGTACATTCCTTTAAGATTTTTTCATGTCTCGTGATGATGGCATTACCTCACTCTTGAATCGTTCAACACGTGCCCCGTGACGACTGTTAATATTAATCTTTCCTAGAGGCTACTAAACTCGCCCACGGCAGTTGTCTGTACACAGCAGAAACTGCATTCATCGCAAAGACTTCAGTATGTTATAGTCCATTGTGTTATTTAACGGTATCACTCCAGTCGGAAGTCCCATGATGAGCTACCCAAGCTTAGTGTTGCCACGACATGCACTACTGGTCTAAATGGCCTTCATACACGACACACAATTATTCCTAGAACCTAGGCCCTGTTAAGATCAGTAGTATAACGCCCCTCTGGTCACAAGTTTGATTCTCATTTTGCGCCTTCCAGTTGACATTTTTCAGTGGAACTGTGTGCCGTCGCAGGGAGAGTATCTTCTCAACGTTTACTCTTTCGTTAGCCTGCCAAGGCGACAAAGCACTCACCAGTAGGTTATGCGTGGGACGAGCAGGGATGACCTTCGTCAAGACTGCATCCAGAAATCCAGTCGCCGCGGGTAACATGCAGTGAAGCGTTTACATAGTGTGAAACTAAAATCGTGTTCATGAATCTTCGCAGTTGTGCTCGCTATAGTGTTGAACCGATTCCGACGACTCTACTAACTGTTATTTATCCTATGTTTCTAAGGTCAGAACCCAGCAAAATGGGCAGTGCTATAGTAAAGGTAAATAGGGATATCTCTGCTCCCGGTCTCCACGAACGACCAATCAACGAGGGGCATACTCAGTTGGAGATTTATAAGAATAATATCACAAAAAAAAACAAAAAACAAAAAAAAACAAAAAAAGCGATAGTTTAGTTTAATTTCAAGGTAACGCTTTTAAGCAAGAGAAAAACGTGATAATGTACTAACTTCCGTACTTAGTTAAATTGATTTTATACCTGCTGCTAACAGACTGAGGCGCAATTAATTGACAGGGAGACGTTAGCGTACATTAATACTCTCGAACGGTGTCGGTCCGTAAAATCAAAGTGATCGGAAAACATAGGTCACAATAATAATGACTGTGAAGGGAAAAGAAAGAGCTTGACATAAATTGTCTGACAATTTCTTCATTGCTCTTGTATGTGATCCTTAACTCCATCATGTATAGAAACTAGAAGAGCGTCAAAACCAGTGGAAAATAACCATTTCTCTTGAGATCTATATTCAAGGAGGACTGACTGATTTTCAGATCATTGCGTTGTTATCCTACATGATTTTGGGAGCAAAGATATGCTGCATAGCTTTTAAATTTTCCAACCCAATTGACAAAATCGCTAACGAATATTTCAAAATGTAAAACCATTTAATGTTGTTGCGAGTCCCCCCTGTCAAATATTCACTGAAAATATCATGCACAAAGTGAACACTCAGTAGTCACGAAGTGAACACCCAGTAGTAGAAATCGCCCCTTCGAAACGTTCTTATTCAAATCGGATAACGAATTAAGGACGAACAAAACATTTCTCATTTAAGAGTGTGGTCTGATAGGTCTGGTAAATTTCCATGTAATATGGAACATTTTTGTTGTGCCTTCGTGGTTGGTAAGCCTGATTATCCCAAGAAGCGAATGAAGAATTTCAACAATATACAGTGTACACTTCATTGTTGACAGCTGTCTGAATTGGTCAGTCTGCCGACTATGATCTAAAATGGAGAAAACCGAGTTTCGTGCTGTTATTAAACATTTTCATTTGAGGGCGGGACTCCCGCACAAATCAAAACAGTATTAGATGAAATCCATGAGGACTCTACGTCATGATTGGAGACCTTTTGCTTTTGAATTAATGAATTTCAGCGTGGTCGGACAAGCACCGAATACGAAGTGCGCTCTGACTGTGCAACTGAGATCACAACAAAGGAGACCATTGACAAAATCCATGATATGGTAATGTAGGACTGCCGAATAACAGTTCGTGAGAGTGCTGGGACTGTAGGCATCTCAGCTGAGCGAGTGCATAACATCCTGCATGGAGAATTAGCTATGAAAAACTGTGTGGGATGTGGGTGCCACGATTGCTCACAGTGGACCAAAAGCGGATCCAGCACATTTCAAGACAATGCCTGGCGATTTGTGACTGTTGATGAAACCTGGATCCATCATTACCCACCAGAGTCAAAACGGCACTCAAAACAATGGATAAAGCGTGGTGAAAGTGCACCATTTTGTCAGCTAGCTATATGGTGACCCTGTTTTCTGGGGTTCCCCAGGAATAATGCTCATAGATTGCTTGGAAAAAGGCAGACCCATAACTGGACACTATTGTTCTTCATTGTTGGATCGTTTGAAACTTGCATTGGTTGAAAAAGGACAAAAATTAGCACGAAAAAAGTGTTCTTTCACCAGGATAATGCACCATCTCACACATCGGCGATAACAGTAGCGAAAGTGCATGACTTGTGCTTTTAATTAGTTCCTCATCCTACCTATTCAGCAGACGTAGCCTCAAGTAACATCTTCCTGCTCCCTAACTTGAAACTTTGTCTTGCTGAGAAGAAATTTTCGTTAAATGAGGAAGTGATAGTTGCGGTTAGCGAGTATTTTGCAGAGCTTAACAAAACATATTTTTCAGTTGGGATTAAAAAGGGGGAGGATAGCTGGACCAAGTGTACATTGGAGTGACAAAAGTCATGGGATACCTCTTAATATAGTGTAGGACCTCCTTTTGTCCAGCGTAATGCATAAACTCGACGTGGCATGGACTCAAGTCGCTGGAAGTCCCCTGCAGAAATATTGAGCCATGCTGCCTCCATAGCTGCCATAATTGAGGGAAGTATTGCCGGTGCAGGAGGTTGCGCACGAAGTAACCTCTCGATTATGTCTCATAAATGTTCGATGGGATTCATTTCGGGTGATCTGCCTAGCCAAATCAATCGCTCGAATTGTTTAAAATATTCTTCAAACCAATCACGAACAATTGTGGCCTGGTGACATGATATCGTTGCTTGGGAACCTGAAATCCACGAATGGCTGTCAGTGGTCTCCAAGTAGCCAAACATAGCCATTTCCGGCCAATGATCGGTTCAGTTGGACCAGAGGACCCAGTCCATTCATGTAAACACAGCCCACATTATTACGGAGCCACCACCAGCTTGTGCAGTGCCTCGTTGACAACTTGGCTCCATGGCTCCGTGGGGTCTACGCCACACTCGAGTCCTACCGTCAGCTCTTACCAACTTAAATCGGGACTCACCTGACCAGGCGATAGTTTTCGAGTCGTGTAGAGTCCAGCCGATAGACGAGCCCAGAAGAGGCGATGTCGTGCCGTTAGCAAAGGCACTCGCGACGCTCGTCTTCTGCCATAGTCCATTAACGCCAAATTTCGCCGCACTGTCCCAACCGGTTCGTTCGTCGTGCCCTCCACATTGATTTCTGCTGTTGTTTCACGCAGTGTTACTTGTCTGTTAGCACTGACAATTTTACGCAAACGCCGCTACCGTCGATCATTAAGCGAAACCCGTCGGCCACTGCGTTGCTCTTGGTGAGAGGTAATACCTCAAATTTAGTATACTCGGAACACTCATGACACTGTGGATCTCGGAATATTGAATTCCTTAACGATTTCCGAAATGGAATGTCTCATGGGTCTAGCTCCAAGCACCATTCCGTGTTCAAAGTCTGTTAATACCCTACGTGCGGCTGTACTCACGTCGCTAACCTTTTCCCATGAATCGCCTGAGTAAAAGTGACAGATCAGCCAATGTACTGCCCTTTTATACCTTGCGTACGCGATACTACCGCCATCTGTGTATTTGCATATCGCTATCCCATGACCTGTCACCTCAGGTTATAGGTCAGGAGAACCAATCACATTCACATTATGCGATCTATATGCGTTATACATATCCATTTTTCATATTTTCATGAAAGCCGAGATGGTGACCTAGTTTCAGCTCGCACTTTCGTTGACTTCTAAGGTTTTGGCTATGCTGAAAACTCTCTGTAGTACCGTATCCTCTCTGATAGGGACGAACAGGTTTACAACTGATCGATTAGTTTACTGGCCACTATTTTTGTTCTGCTGGAAAGGCAGATGTTCATACGAAGAGGGCCGGAAAGGTCAGGGGTGACGAAGCAGGTGGCCTGCCGCCGCTCGCCGGCCGTTCAATATCGGGGAGGCGAGTCCAAGCGAGGGACCGGCCGGGGGAGCCGCCGCGGTAGCTCTGCAGTGCTCTGCAACAGGAGAAGCCGCACCACGAAACATAACATGTACACGACCTAGGCTGCACTAACAGCATTGGACGGTGAACTTGTGGAATTACAACCGCCAAAATGGCAGTCAAGTGTGGACGTCGTGATTATTTTTTCTTTCCCAAAAATTATTTGCTTCGATCCGTGTGTGTTGGTTTTGTTAAATAGATTTCTATATTGGGGAACACCATTAAAAACTACCAAACCGACTTTAGAAACAAAAAAGATATTCGATAAGGACAGAAGCTGAAGCAATGAATTAAAATTTGTGCCACAGCCAGGCCTTGAACCTGGATGTCCTGCTTGCTAGGCAGATGTGCTACCCACTAGTTGATTGCTTCAGTTTCTGTCCATATCGAGGGTAAAGTTGAGACTCTTATGTGTCCAGGAAAATGTAATTCCTTCAAACCAATAGATCACCTATGTCTAAGGTACAGGCAGGATTTCCCATTATATTCAGCGCTGAGGTGCTATTCCAACGTTGGAGAACCTAGGCCATACTGACGATATAAGCAGGAGAAAATGGGCTGAGCGTATAACTTGAAGGCAGTGGATTAGGTTAGTCCAGGTATAATGCTAAAAAAGGTGTAGTGGTTAGCACATCTGCCTAGTAAGTAGGAGACCTGGGTTCAATTCCTAGCCGTGCCACAAATTTAAATTCATTGCTTCACCTTCTATCCTTATCGAAGATAAAGTTAGGATTCATATGTCTCCAGGAAAATATAATTCCATTTTGTCAAATAAAGATGTTAGCTGAGAAAATGGGAAACTTAGCACCATGTTAATTGCCCTATGTTCACAGAACACTACCTAAACTTAGTGATAAAGGCAGTGACTAAGAGCTGACATAATGTCTCGTAGGGAAAACCACAATGAAATTATTATAGGCCCTGCAAATGGAATTAAAAATTCCTATGGGAAAGGACGCTTCATATAGATAAGCCTGAAGCGCTGAAAGATGTTGAGTAGAATCACTTGTTTGGCAATTGATAATGTATTGTTAAAAGGCTGTGAAAGGAAATTATTTGGGAAACTGCATCGCCTGCTACAAAGATGTGTCGTTAAGAACAGAGATCGTCCTAGGTGGAGATATACTTTCTCAAGTCTCACGCACAGAACAGATTCTCTCTAGGAGAGATGCAAATGCAGCTCATTGAAGTCAAGCGCGTTGAGAATGAAGCACGAGCCTAATGTTTCAGCTTAAGAGAAAAAAGCTGATCTGCGTTTAACGATCAGCCACAAGATGAAATATAATAACTGAAGAAATCTCTTAAGTTGGGTATTATCTGAACGTTACTCTACAAGCTTGTTATTAACTATCAGAGAAGATAAAGTGTATAACAGTTTTTAATTTGTCGCACGTATGAGAAACTACGTGAAAACATCCATAATTTGAGGATAGCAGTGCATGTAATGTAACATTTTTATAACTTTCAGACTGTACGGTCAGTTCACTCTTTCGTTATAATAGTATGGCAGTCAGTTTGTCTTTCACTGTGTTGTGGGACAGAAATCGTAAGAGGCGAATCATATCTAGGCTACACTGACAGCAAAAGAAACCAGTTGCTGACGTGTAATGCACTTTCCTAGAGCTCCGAGTATTTACAGGAAATAAACGAGACGGATAAAGCAGGTAAGACATGTACTGGGAGAGCAGTTATAGAAACAATACGGAGGACTCAGACCTTACTAATAAGAACTCGGAATTTACCGCACTGGGCGTTTCCTCTCAAGTTCCTAGGATTTGGCTTTCGTATTCTCAGCTTTTACCATAGTACCTATGGAAGTTGGTTCCTCCGACTGTAAGTCAAGCATGTTGAAGAAGACTTTTCAACATCTGAAGTCAGTGGAACGAACTGTGTCGTTACGTTGAGAAAAAAATCCATCTGTATTCCCAATCGATTGAAACTGAGAGTAGTGCACAAAATCTTTCTGCAGTTAGTCTGCTTTTACCGTCGCTGTTCTATTGTTGGCAAGGAGTGAGCGGCTCATATTGTCATAGACCACACTGAGAACAGGCTGTGGAATTGTTCAAAGATGTAGTATAGAAGAAACGGGAAGTGGAAGCAAAAGGTCATTAGAGACGGAGCACAAGTTCGCATTTTTATTACTTTTTTTTAAAGATTGGAAGTAAATTGGGTGCGCCGTTTCAAAAGAATCATCTTGGCCTTTGTCTGGAACGATTTAGGGAAATCACGGAAATTCGGATGGTAAGGTGCAGGTTTGAACTGAAGTCCTCCCGAATGCGAGTCAAGTGTGCTAACCACTGCGCTCAGTGATACTTGTGGAGATATTAATGTTATGCTCACAGAGGGATCGAAGTCAAAGAATCTGCAAAGACGTGTGAACAGTTATCGGTAGGATACTGCTGTTCGTCGGTCCACTGGAAAGGTGACAGTCACAAGATCATTCCCAAGAACGGATGCTGGCAATGTTCAGAAGATAAAATTAACTGAATCGATGATAAAGTAAATTTTCATCCTGGTTTTAGATTTAATTCCTTCAGGAGAAAACGCACGTGGTTGAAAAACTGGTCGGGTCGTGTGTGGCCTCTGAATCGATCGTTCATATTGGGTCCTGTAGATTCTTACCAGATCTGGCGCTAGTAGTTTCTCAAAGTCACCGGGAAAGGCATACATGTTGAAAAACTGGTCGGGTCGTGTGTGGTCTCTGAATCGATCGTTCATATTGGGTCCTGTAGATTCTTACCAGATCTGGCGCTAGTAGTTTCTCAAAGTCACCGGGAAAGGCATACATGATGTATTTACTTAACTGTACACATAATCCGCATGTGCACTCTTGTCGTATTTGAGATATTTGTATCGGTGCACTACTCTGTACTGGCTGAGAACTGGGGTACAGTCTGTTAATCAGATGTGTTATCTTTGTTCCGAAAGATGTTTATCGAAACGACAGTGGTACTTAGTTCGCTTTCTGTAACTCACCCTTGTAGCGCTTCTCCTCCGAGATCTGCTTGGAGATGTGCTGCACCTGCAGCAGCAGCTTGACGCGCTCGATGGGCGCGACCGCCGTCTTGGAGATGGCGGCAGCCACGCCACCGGCGATGAAGTCCTTAGCGAAGGCTACGGGATCTGCGAGCGACATGTTTGCTGCTGGCTACTGCGCTGTTGTGTCGGAGTGCTGTGCTGCTGTGGCTGCGGCCGGGCTTGGACTGGGACCGCGCTGCGGGGGCGCCTGCCCGGGACGTCTCCTCCCCCCCCCCCCTCCCTCCTCCCGTCGCTGGCAGCCAGCGTCGGCGTCGGCGCAACCGCGCCAGATGCCGCCCTTGTGACCGTTTCCCTTCTTCGATCCAAAGCCGCGGACGCAGTTGCCGTCCACCCATTACTCTGTTCGCGATTACATTCAAAAACTACCACATCCGATTATTGCGAAGGCAGTTCGGAAAGGAATTCACATTTACTTCTTACGAAAACACCTATCTACCGACTGTTACTTTATACATGTTATAAATAATTGAAGGTACTTATTGTAGTGGTGGTTGACCTTCTGTGAACCCTGGTCGCTGGCGTCAGTGACGTTAACCGTGACTCGACGGAGTCTTGAAGTTTTTCCTCATTTGCGAAACGCTGTGACTCATACTAATTTTTCATATTAGGGGAAAGTTGTTGGCCGTTAATAATCACGTAAGGGATGTACGGAGGATGGCCATACAACTTCCACGTGAAACTTAACCAGATTCGTACTGACCTAACATACACATTGATGCACATTATATGTCGCTATGCTACGTCTTTCCCGAATAGTACACAAATTGAAGTTAGTTCCAGAACTGATCCGATACTATCGTTCATACCTGACTCAGTTCTAACCTCTCTTATTTATAGTGTTAAACTTTAATTATATTTTTGTGACGGTATGTGGACGAGCCACAAAACCACGCCGGAAATGAACATGCCATGTCGTTTGTTTTCGGTTGATCTTCGTAGAGTTTTGACCGTTTTGGTGTACGCCGCTGCACTGTTCGTTGTGACTCGTTCCATAAACTGAACCAGTAGTCCGCCTTTTCTGTCACGTTGGACAGTGGCTGTTAACTTCTGTGAGGACAACGTACTTTATTTTAGAGGTTTTCTGTAATGGAACAAACTCATCTCACAGACTGCTTTTGTGTGTGTGTGTGTGTGTGTGTGTGTGTGTGTGTGTTGCTGTTCACATAATGAGCCAATGCGATCGAGAAAAACATTATTTCGGTTTGCTTACAATAGCACAAGCATCAGCAGCGAAACTATTCTGTGTGTCTTGCAATCGTCACAAGTAAGCTGGCCACTCAGCGACCACAAAACTTCCAGTAACCAGATCAGGCAGTTACTTCGTTGCGCAGACCTCTTCAAAAGGATGAGGAAAACGATCATATAATTTCGTAGAAACGAATTGTCGATTTTCGTTCATTTTTTGCAGATAGTTCATCGGTGACAAGATGCTAGGGAGTACTTGACTGGTTTTGCAAATCACTCCATCCTCCGAAAACAAACGATACCATTCTCTCACAACATTGTCGCTCGTAACTTTCATTCCATATTAAACGGAGGATAGCTGCGGGGTTTTTGTAGTTTGGCCACAGAAAATAAATAATTTTGCGCATTTCACAGACGGAGGAATTCCAGTAACTATTCAAGACGTTTGTCTCGCTCAGTGCAACGTCACAGTGATGCTCCCGCTCGGGCTACCAGATGCGTACTGACCTAACCTACACAATGGGGCACAGTAGACGTCGCTATGCATCGTCATTTCTGTGCAGTACGCAAGTGGAATTCACTTCCAGAATTGATCCCGTACTTTGGACCATATCTAACTCAATTCTGACGTCGCTTATTTAAGGTGCTGAACTTGGTTTATGATGTTAAAATTTAATTGTAATTTTTCAATAGACTTCTCGTTATCTCGTCTTTCTACTCATGCTCCTTGCCTTTTCTGTCTACTACACATTTTATAAACAATCTTGTTTCTTTAATCGGTGTAATCATAATTATGAGTTACTTGCGTTTCCTGACAGATGAGTCTCTTTTCTGTAGGAATCATCCACATAAGGTTTCAACAACCGCCGTTAGTGTGCAAATGAATTTACTCTAGTCGTTCAGAAAATACAGAAGGCTTCCGATACGGACAGATTGATGCCGTGTTTTTCTATCTTATGGTATCTCTTCGATGCGCTTCTACACTCGTCAAATACTGAACGAGATTCGTAACTTCGGAATATGGAAATATGTGTGCGATTTGGTTGAAGACCTCCCAGTGAACAGAATGTAGTACTTAAAAGCAGACAGAAACGAAAATAACATCCGGTGTTAGTCGAGCGATGTGCATAAACGATCTAGCAGAAGACGTTTGTAAATCTCGGTGGTTGTCCACAAACGATGTATTTCTGTCACGGTACCAAGTCTTTAGAAAATTGTTACGGTATGCAGAGAAACTTACCTGAAATAAATGAAACGTAATACACGTAAGTAGGTGAGAAAAAAACACGTAATTTGTCTATACAGTACGCTTTTAGTCACTTAATTTAATCACAACTGGCAATAATCAATCAGTATCTGACCAGAACTATCAGTTAAGGCAGATGACAGCATGCGATTTATAGAAAGACTCCTGAAGAAATGTAATTCACCGATATATGAAACTGCTTGCAAAACCACAATCAACCAATTTTTGGGTATTGTTAGACAGTTGAGGAGTAGAAATAGAAGAAATTCAAAGAAAACGTGCATAATTCATAGGAAGTTTCTTTAGTCAATGTAAGAACGTTGCAAAACTACCCACCAGACTCCGATGGGAAAGGCGAAAAGAAATATCTTATTCATCGTAAGAGGTTTACGTATCGCGTAATTACCACGATAGTTTGAGAAACTCGGACTTACAGTATGGGTTTACGAACCGAGTATCCCGCACATCGTTCGTGAATAGTCCTGGTGAGTTGAAAAGGGGGGGGGGGGGGGGTAGAAGGGAAGTGGACGGTATATCCTCCGTAACGAAACGATGTCTCAGAGTTTCATATCCACGTTATTCAACATCTTTTCCCCTAATCTAAGTTTAATTTCAATTATCATACATTGACGGTTCCAATCTATAAGGTAACGCTGTTATAAACCATCGTTAATAAAACTATGCATAACTCTTATTATATTTTTCAATTTTTTTGAGTAATACTCTTGCATGATTTCTGGTGACAAGTTTTTCCTTTTTTTAAGTAATAGAATTTTATGACTTTTTGGCGTCATTGTTACACAGCGCTGAAGTAAGAGAAATCCCTTTCTTGTTTTGATATCGTACATCCATGCCTTTCAGTTGACTAGCTTTGACGTACACTCAGAATTAGAAAAGAAATAAACTCTTTTTATATTCTAGACTTGAAATTATGTAACTGAAATAGGTGCGTCCGTTTGGCAAATTGGTGTTGCTCATTTATAATTTCCGCCGTTTCTCTGGATATGGGGTGGCTATTAAAATTCTGTATTTGTGCATTTCAACATAAAATAAGATCAGTGAAAAAAGGTGCAATAAAAAGCTTTTCGTACACTTATTTATACTATCGAATCACACGTTTTTCGTTTATCATCGAGTCTACTATGTGTAGAGTTCACTGTTGCTCCTCCTATTTAGTAGCTAATTTTTTATCGCAGCAGTTTAAAGGTCTCTGCAAACATCTTTCGTCCCTTGACTCATTCACTTGTGAGTAGAATGTCTCGATTTCGCAGAACACCAAGAGATAAGCTGTAATGCCACAAAAAATTTTAAAAAAACGCAGGAAAGAAAAGACTAGTAACTGCGCCCCTTGCCCGCTGTTACCCTGTCGGAATAGCAGGAGCATGTGAAATCCGAACAGTGTACATACAAATGGTGTCATTAGCTGAGCATTAATTTAAGCTCACTTAAAATCTTGTACAAAAGGAATTAATCAGTTCGCACAATCTGCCTGGGCGCCAACTCAGGTTAGTAAGATAGATGTTCGAATAACTATACAAATGGCCGCTGGTCCGTGCTGAACCAAAAACTTTTTGCCCATGTTCCTTGCTCAAATAGGAACTGAGCATCAAATAGGAACCTCCCCCTCAAACTGCGATTCTGCGCGTGCCTTTTCAGACATTTGTTACAGCGCTTCCGCGCTATAACGATTACGAACTTGTAGGGGTTTTAAAGGGAACTTGCTGGATTAAGTTTTGATAAGGAACCCACCTCCGGAAAGTATCGTTCGGAAGTAAATAAGTTTGAAGATCGGATCACTTCAAATCTCCCGCTTCATGGTACGCACACAGAGGTGAAGATGAGCTGTCACTTGTGTGTTCCATTCAGGAGTCCATTGCATGGGCAATGTTTCGAATACTCGTTGCAGTCGGACGAAAATGTTATGTGATATCATAACTACCCCAGGGACTGACGAAGACGCCTTCTTCTCAGTTTGTGTGCGTATCGTGAAGCGGGATATTCGAAAATGATCCCATCTTCAAACTGATTTCATTTCCAAACGGTCAGTAGTCGAACATGGGCTTCTTATCAAAACTGTCTCTGCCAAATCCTCTCTACAACACATAGAAGGCTGTAATAGAAATTGTGGACGACGCTGTACAAGAAGAATTGATAGTTTGTAATTCTTAATATTTTGCATTCGTGTTACTGATGGTGATTGGATCTTCAATACCCTCTAATTGCATAAGTTTTTTGTGAAGCCATTAGTTTGAGAATGGAAGAAGGAAAGGTTGGATGCAAATTAATTTGCACGTAGATAACACTTCCTTAAGCATTGTACGCGGAGGTGTGCTGTGTTAGCAGCTATCATTTTCAATAAGTTTCCAGCAGACCGAAAATGTGATTGACAAACCCCAACTATTCAAATCCAAATTGGAAAGTTTCCTGTTCCTCACAGTGATTGAGAACCTTTTTGTGCAGTATGTTTTCACTCGTATACTCTCACACATTTTTCATGCATTACTAATTCTTTAGTTTTTCTTTGTTCGTAAAGTTTCTAGTCTGCATTCTGTTAACTATGTACTGACTCGTTCCTTGACAAAGTAGCTTTGGCTCGCATGGTCACTCAGAACCTGATAAATAAATAAACAAATAAGAATAAAATAAAATAAACATCTCGTGTTCGTTGAAGTAATAACAGACTGGGTACAACGTCAAATTTAAAAGCCCAGGACAGAAATCCGTCTATTCTCTTCAAAGGAATTGTTACGACATTCATCTGAAGTCGTTTAAAGCACTTTATCCACGAGAAAATACGCAGTTCGCATTTTCGCACGTTAAGAGGTAATAGTGCAGACCACAGACCGCTCTGAAGGGGCAACACGTACAAATGCATGCCCTGTCGCGAGCGGCTTCTGAATGACAGCTATTGAAACTCGTCGCGTTTGTTGTGTTGGCCACTTGAATGCGCACGTCACTTACGCAGAAATACACACGCACGCGAGCGCGCGCGCGCGCACACACACACACACACACACACACACACACACACGCACACACACACACACACACACACACACACACACACCTCTTGCTCAAAGTGATGTAGCGTGGGTCTTAACCGTTCTTGCGTACATGAGTAGGGAAAGTTGGAGCGGACTACTAGAGTAATTTTGTATTCTGTGTTGCGATGGTACTTGTTTGTGGACGGTCATAGCCATGGAAATACAAAGGCTTCTCTTTGAGAATATTGTCTACGGTTTCCTGGGCGAAGAATACATCTGCTAGAGCACCGTTTCGAAATTCTTCGGCACACTTGAGTGAATATGGTTATCCTATCAGACTCCATGTCGTATCAGGGCAACAAGTGTAAATGAAGTACAGAACACTGATGAATCAACGTTTACCTGCTCTGAAACAAGAAGAATCGCAAGTGTCACTCATGAATGGTTGAAAATCCTAATGCTATCGTCGACGATTATTTCAGATTCTCAGTTAATTTGTGGTGTTTTATCAGTGATAACGATAACCAAGTCATTGGGCTAGTTATTGTAAGTAACCGCATCAGTGGAACACTGTGACAATAGTACATTCATGATTTGCATAGCCTGCATAGTATATGTCTGCATGAGTTGCTAAGTTAATTTTTACCCATGACCTGCAGGAGCAAACCACAACAGAATACCAGAAGTACCTTTATCTTGATTTAGTCTAACTTGAACCGTTCCCGTGTCGGACTGAAAAAAGGGAATTGACGTCCGCGGCGACAACGATGTCATTAGGGATGAATTACGAACTGGAATAGGACAATTATGGTAAAATAACTGGCCTTTTAATTTGCAGAGAAACCATTCAGGCATTCTGCATGCCGCGGAAACACTAAATCTTGAAGGTCGGACGGGGAATTGAATCCCGCTTAACCTCACTCGAGTGTATTTGGCAACTTCAACAATCCGTATAACTCGGAAACTGTTGAAAACCGAGTATAAGTTCGTATTATGTTTCTTCGTCGGAATAACCTACACCATTATCTCTTAACTGCTGTTATTTTCCTCCTCCTGGACTACCATTAATAAAGAAAGGAGCCTGCAAAAATAATTTGCATTATGGAGATTCATTTGCTGGTGCGAAAGACTTTACTCGTCATAAAAAAAAAAACAAAAAAAAACAAAAAAAACCAGCGATGTCGTTCTGACCATGCGTAATTTCTATTGCTCTATCATCTTTTTCATATTATACGATGTTCAACAAGTAATGCAACACTTTTTTTCTGAGAGCATGCAGGTTTTATTCAGGATTCCAATACGCCGTATTATTTCGCACTCTTTGGACTACAAAACCCTATTTTTCAACATAATCTCCAGTCAATACGACGGCCTTACGGCACCTTACTGGGAGGGCCTGTGTGCCCACATGGTACCACTTTACTGGTCGACGTCGGAGCCAATAAGCCAATGTCTTGTTGCATAAATAACCCCCCCCCCCCCCCAAAAAAAAAAAATCACCCACGTATTGCAGAGTGCATCCTTGATTGAGCTAAACTGATGAAAGACGGAAGGCGCGATATTCGAACTGTAGGGTGGATGAGGAAGAACAGTCCAACGAAGTTTCGTGAGATCCTCTCGGGTGCACAGACTTACGACATTATGTGTCAACGAACACGCTGAAGTCGTTTCTTCAATTTCGTGAGGGTAGCGCAACACACTTTAGAGTTGATGTTGCACCGTGAGGGAAGGCATCAAAGAGAATATTTGTTCAGAGTTCCAGAAGACGGAGGCTATAACTTCCCCGGCTGAGGGTGCGACTTTGAACTTTGTCTTCAGAGGAGAGGTGGTGTAGAGCCACTCCACGGGTTGCAGTTTTCTTTCCGGTTCGAGGCGATGAGCCCAAGTTTCATCTCCAGTGACGATGTTCGACAAAAAAATTGTCACAATCACCCTCGTAACGCGCAAGCTATTCCGCACAAATGGTCCTTCGTTGCTCTTTATGGTCTTCTGTTAGTCGGCGAGGAACCTAGCGATCACACACCCTTGAGTACCCAGCTGGTGGACAAGTGTGTCAGCACTGCCGACAGAGACGCCAGTTGATCAGCGAGGTGTCTGTTTGTGATCCCGATCATTCTGAAAGAGAGTAACCACACGTTCCAACACTGCAGGACTCACACCTGTTTGCGGCCGGCCGGCACACCTGAGATCGAAGAGGTTTGCGCGACCTTGTTGGGATGATGACAGACGCCGCGCCCAACGACTCACCCTGCTTTTGTTCACTGCCAGGTCTCCATAAGCGCTTATGAATAACTGCGATGGTTTGGTTTCCCGCCAAAAAAGGAACTCAGTGATAGCCCTGTGCTTGGAACGCACCACTATTACAGACGCCTCGCCGGCCGGTGTGGCCGAGCGGTTCTAGGCGCTTCAGTCTGGAACCGCGCGACCGCTAAGGTTGCAGGTTCGAATCCTGCCTCGGGGATGGATGTGGGTGATGTCCTTAGGTTAGTTAGGTTTAAGTAGTTCTAAGTTCTAGGGGACTGATGACCTCAGATGTTAAGTCCCATGGTGTTCAGATCCATTTGAACCATTACAGACGCTATTTTGAAGGCTATGTAAAGTGCCGCCACCCATCTGAATTTCGTGAAACTGTAAGGGCTGAAGCGGGAATAATCCACGGTGTCCCACAACAAATTCCGCATTTTTTCAACCGAAATTGCCCGTGAAAAAAAAAGTGTGTTGCATTACTATTGAACGCCCCTCGCATTTTAATCTTAATGATTGTCAGTGATGCTTGCAATAACTTGTCAGCCAGTGAAATAACAGAATGTAGGTCGACATAGAAGGGAATTGCACGCTTAGGAAAATGCGCCGTTAAAAATAAAACGGTGTCTGCGCGCAACGAGCGGTCAGTGGCCGAAGTTATATTTTGAACGCACTCATAGTTTCCTTGTTCAAGGGCTTTCTGTTTCTAGTCCCATACGATATGCGGCTGTCATACGTACTAATATACTATTTTTTCATTATTATCAGTCTACACGGATAGCTATATAAGCTATGTAGTGCCTTTTTCGTAGGAAGACACATTCAGTACCAGCTTTTCTTAATACTCTAATATTAATTCTTAACAGTATATCAGGACTAATACACCTGTGTGTCAAAAACCAATGGAAAATCGAAGATGGAACGTAACAGTATTGTGAAAAGGAAAGTTGCTACTCACCAAATCGCGGAGATGCTGAGTCGCAGGTAGGCGCAACAAAAAGACTGTCACAAATAATAGCTTTCGGCCAGTGAGGCCTTCGTCACATATTTAACGGATAACCAATTCTTTTGCATTGGCATTCGAAAGTCAGTATTCGAAATTATGTTCGAATCTGCTAGGAATTATAACTTCTGCATTCTGTCGGTTCGCCCTGCCCAGAGAGCGGCGTACGCACAGCTTTATCAATTGTCGAAGCTTTGTCAGTTGTTGAGGCTTACGCGGCCACTTTGTGAAAAATGTCAGGATGCAGACTTTGCTAACGTTCAAGTTTTAGCAAAAGTATCGCAACAGTGTAAACGGGATATTAGGCAGTCGAGATTGGCAAATGTCCCAAAAATGTTACGAACGGCTTTAAAGTACCATCGGTATGTTTACTGGTCCTCAGTGTTGCAAGGGCAATACCGGCGTATGCAAACAGAAAATATATAAACATGCGCCACGCATTTCCCGGCTTCAGCCATTAATAAATCGGTGAGCGTTTCCACCAACCAAGGCGATGTCATTGAGTAGCCAGTTTTCAGCATCTAAGGTGACCTAAGCTGAAAATACTGATTTAAATTCGCGCAAATTTAAGTGTGCAGCCAGTTCTTGGTAGGAGGTCTCTGAAAGAATGCCGGAACGTCGAATTACTTTTCACAAGAATGACACGGAATCGCTACCTAAGAACTTATAATATCAGCAAATTTTAAGTTTACACCAGTTTGATCCAGCAGCCACTATGAACTAAGACACAAAGCAATTACAGGCAGTGGCTGCAAGCGGACATTGATTAGAATGAGTGGGAAAAGTTGAAAATTTGTGCCGGACTAGGATTCAAAAACGGCAGTAGAGCTCACCACCAGACCCAAATTCTTAACTTATCCACACACTCGCGTTTCGCCAATGCCTGTAAGAGTTCGAGCCTGGTTTGCATCTGCACTGAAGAGATCGTTGGTCGTCTTCGCCCCAATTATATATATGTGGTGTCTGTTCTTTCGGAGATGTATCTTATTATTATATTATATAACTCCTAAAGACAGATCCGTCATTATATCCAGGCCAAAAGTCCAATAAAAGCAATGAATCATTCTCTGCAAATGGTAACAAAACGTTTCGGATGTAACGTTGAAAATCAAAAATGGTCCAAATGGCTCTGAGCACCATGGGACTTAACATCTGAGGTCTTCAGTCCCCTAGACTTAGAACTACTTAAACCTGACCAACCTAAGGACATCACACACATCCATGCCCGAGGCAGGATTCGAACCTGCGACCGCAGCAGCAGCGCGGTTCCGGATTGAAGCGTCTAGAACCGCTCGGCCACAGCGGCTGGCTCGTTGAAAATCATTCCTTCCCATTGTTCCAGATTTTGCTACATCGGTTACAAGATTTTTGCAAGTAAAGAGTCGTTTTCTTTTTTAAAATTTTTGGTCTTAATTTGGCTGATGTTACTGAAGACCTGCAGAAACAGTAACTCACAGATACTTATCATTGGTATTGTTGTATATGAATGTATCACAGCATTCATCGACTGAACAAGCGACTCTGCCTTTTTTTTGGTAATGATAAAGTACGGTTTTGCACGAAACTTGACTAATTGGCTTCATTGCAGCATTTTAGGGTATAACAAGAAGCTTTGTCTTCTCGTTAACTGTGAATTTCTTTATAGTATTACTTATGTCATCTCCTCCACACATTTACTTGAGATAAACGTAATAATTTGCAACTTCCTTTTTCGGATAATTTACTGAATCTGATTAACTAGGTCAAAGAAGCCTGGAAATCAGTAATGTTTATTTCATTTGCCGTTCAGACAGCCCAGTCTCGTAGACCACCTTCGGTAATGAAGCATTAATCCTCACCAGTAGTCCTAAATCTATCGAATAGTTTTTCTTCCACATTTAGAGAGTTTTGTTTTGTCACATATTTCGTACTTCGCGTAAATGTTTCTTTCACTTACACAATTCATGTTGATATTTTATGAAACAAAGCTAGCTTTGGACACTGCTTATGTTTTCTCCCTCCTTCGTTTAACCAACCCAACGGCCTTACCGCGGTGATAACACCGGTTCCCATCAGATTACCGAAGTTAGGCGCTGTTAGGCTGGGCTAGCACTTGGATGGGTGTTGATGTTGGCAAGCGGGGTGCTGACCACATACCCATCCCTATCCAGTGACCCCTGTGGTCTGAGGATGACCTGGCGGCCGGTCGGAACCATTGGGCATTCCAAGGCCTGTTCGGTCGGAGTTTAGTTTAGTTTAACTAAAAAATTTATAGCCTTTTCTTTCTCTCTGAAAGCTATTAGTGTAGTTGTTTTTTTGGAAGATACTCTGTTGTTCTGGACTTAACTTAGCCCAAAAATCATCGCTCGAACCACAGTTCACGGAATCGTTCCAATTATTTTTTCCTCTTGCGAGGTGCCGGGGCCAGCAGTGTATTTAACACTAAATTCTTCTAGAATCCTCGTATGGAAGAAACACCCAGCCAACCCAACATTAATTGCTGCTACAGTAGGGAGAACTCAGACAATGAACACCCAAGACACAACAAAGTTAGAAAAGACGAACAGCACCGCTCTGCTGAGCTCTGATTATCACCTAGCAAAATTCCCTAATCTGCCGGTGCTGCGGACATACATTACCAAGCTGTCATCTTAACTGCAAGGGCACGATCTGGCATACCGGAGGCGAGGCTGGCTGCTTCGATGTCCCGTCGTGGTGATGATAACGTCGCGAGTATAGCCCGAAACAAATTATCCTGGTCTGGTTTTTCCAGACTAAAGACTTCCTAGCAACACAAATGCGCCTCTGAGGGAAATGAAGAAGGCTCGCTACACAATCACTGACGGTACAGTGAGTGATTTTAACAAGCGTAGTCACACAGTAACTCCGATACTGTCAACTTTAGCCAAAACTGCTCAAGACGGACAACATAGGCCGCTTGTACGCAGAACGCTCAATTGCCAACTGTATTCGGAAAGTTACGTTGAAGTCGAAACTTCAGCAACTTCGTCAAACAGTTACAATTAAATGAAAGTATATTACGCAGCCAACGGAAGGCAGGCTGTCTGGAGCAGCGAGACCTCAGTCTTGTTGTAAGGTTGTTACTTTAATTTGTTATGTAAGCGGTGCTGCTAGACAATAAAAGTGGGTTAAAAGCTGTGAGCTGTCTGGGGAAGTTAACCTTGCATTACTGAGCAACTGCTTCACCAGGTATCCAGTCTAGCTTATCAAATTCCCAACCAGACTAACATTAATTATAATCTTTTAATAGTCATACGACAACCGGTGATATATATATATATATATATATATATATATATATATATATATATATATATATAAGAGAATTTAAATAAAAAGAAAGAAATCAGTTTATATTTGGAAATTTATTTTAAGATTGATCATTGAAATTTCAGCATATTAAACTCGATTCATAACTAAGCTGGTGCCTTATTTAGGATTGTGAAAATGTGAGATTGTAATCTTACGGAACACATCAAATATGGAGCCAAGATTGGGAGACTGCATACAACACTGCATTCATAAAATAACACACGAAGAACGTTGAAACATATGCAAGAGGAAATTAACCACAACCAACCGATTCAATTTTCACCCAAAGAAATTACGTTCGTAGCACAATCCTGTCCGTCATGTAATTACCACACTCTGTGAAATCTTCCCAAAAAGAATAGCTGAGGGCTACTTTGATGATTACACCACATGCTTCACGTGGTCAACTAGGTTTATACAAAGCGTATAACTCCACAATAATTTTGATAATTAAAATAAATTAGATCGAAAAGCAATTTACAAAAGAGAAACCTCGAACTGGTTACTAACGTCTTACTATTAACCTGATGGGTCAAACAGTTATATAAGCACGTGGTACTGGTCTCGCAAAGTACACCCCACGTGGGTTGAATATAAAGAAAAGTTGCTATATTGAAAAATATTGTCAAGACGAGACGTTATAATCACACAAGCATTTGCATTTAAGATTGATCTTAGTTAGAGTTACTGATCAACACGTGGTTCCACTTTACTCACAACGTAGTGACAAAGCAACTACCGGATAATAATCTGAACTTCACACGAGAATTACACTGCGCTGCAATTTAAGACAACATTAGATATTTTAGAGCTAAACCTGAAATAAAGGTGATTAAATTTTCAGTTAGGCTGAACTTAAGAAATCCATTGTCCTACGGACTTAGCAGACACGCGCTTAGCCAGAGATCTTACCACTTCAGACGGTCGCCACGGACAGACTGACTGGTCCCTTCCTGAGGGGTGGCTCACAAATACAAACGGAAGTGGCCAGAGGGGCAGCTTCCTATACCAACATGACAACGGACAGGACCATACTAAGGATAGAAACCTCTTTGCTTTTAGAAAGCGTAGCTACCTGTTCCGACGTTGGTCCTACTGTTCTCTAGCAGACAGCCTTGTCTGCTACCCTCAAGCATGCAACTAGAAATACATTTGCTCATTCATCCTCTCACACAGAATGGAAGGGGGATGACAGTATCTTATCATATACAGTATATAAAAGAAAGCGGATGTAGGTTCCGTATGAGACTGTGTGACATGAATTACATATAAACTGTGTTTTAAAGTGTAGTAGTGTGACAGATCATTCTTGTTTATGTGTAAAAGTAACACGTTCCACTACTCAGTCTCCTCCCAGATAGTCAGAAACGCCACAGTAAATTTAGAAGAGGAATTTATGCCGTAAATGACAACATATTTAAGAAATTAAACATGAAAGGAATCCAACAGAGACCTTTCATTGTAACCTACTCCGACCGAAAGGCGAGAGCCCACACACGCAAGAGCACCTGTACAAGCCGAACACAGAACATTCCCGCCCCCACGACAGTGGCCGTGGTTAAACGTTCCAATCAGCAACTCGAAAACCGGCGGAAAATTCCACTCTATTGCCAAAGCACTAGTATTCCACCAATGGATATACTTGGTGCCATTTCCTGCGCCGATTTTGCTACGTCACGGAGCTATCCCCTGAGCAAGCCAATCACAATTATGATTTTGCAGAAAACGCGGGAATTTGCCGGTCAAGACTGCCTGGGAACATAAGTCAATCCCACACCTTGCTGGTAGACCGTCAGAAAGTGTTTTCACTAAGCTTCTGCGAAGTAACGGTATCTCTAGCCCCAGCCACTCCTTCAGGCCCCTGTGGGCGTGTCGCCCCTGCTCTTATGACAATGTCGGCGTCTGGACAGCATCCACTCGACTCCCTCACACCCGTCGGCATAACCCTTTCAAGATCAGCTTAACCCGCCTGTCACCGGACCACCCGGGTGACGAGAGACGCTGCGTGGGAAGTCCGCGTGTGAAGGAATAGCAACTTTTCACAGCACGCAATTAGAGAGGAAAATATTAATATTTTTTGAGTTCTCAATACTAGTCTTGTAATGGCCATACTCGGCTATACTTCCCCAAATCGAATTACTCAGAGTAAGATAGAAATATGAGAGTGGGCTCATGCCACCTCTCACTCTAATGCTTACACAATTTCTAACGAAATGTCGACATGATTTGAATGAATGTTCAAGAAATCAACTAATAAATAACACATATGTTGGAGTTCACAAGAAGTAGGTGTTTTCAGTTACATACCACGTTCTTCATTTCATCTTTGAAAGGTTGAAAACATTCACTCGATTCCACAAAGCTGTGAAACTCTGAAGGCTGAAGCCTGAAGCCTTGCTGTTAGCAAACTTATACCAAAAACTCACAAAGTAAATTAATTAAGTGTTATATCCATTGTTAACACGTAGTGATACAGGGAAAGCAACCACTAATTACTATGCATATTAAGGAATTGCAAATTTGAGCGAATAGTAAGTGCGAACAATTGTGTCAGAGAAATTATCAACAGAAACTGAAGTTCGGTTTACAAATAAAAGTGGCGTAGTGCCGTGTTATCTGTTTACCGATGTGCCCTCAACCAAGCATATGTGCGCGCCGTGTTGGGCATGCATTATCTGCTACAGCTACGGCAGAGATACACACTTCTCCTGCCGCCTGGCGAGCTACGAATTTGACAAATTTCATAATTAAAAAAAATACTTGTAACGTGTCTTAGCAGCTAAAATTTTGACATTGTGTTTCTTTCGGCGTATTCTTCCTGTATAAAAATTTCAGGGCAGATTTCGACATGTTGGATTGGACAGTTCCCTTGTAAGGGCAGTGAGGAAATGAGCTGTGTCGGAAACCGCTCATTGGGCCAACCAATAACAACGACAGTTATTTAATAGCAGGTTGTTTCGGCAGAGGCACGACACGCTTCAAAGTCTGTAGTCTAGCAGCACGGTCAGGTTTCTGTGACGTAAGGCCGGCCGGCGTATTGCGCTGACGGAGGGAGAGCACGTGTGAGCCGGCTGCTGGCGCCCTCCCAAGGATAAGGCAATAATAGCCCGGCGGGCAGGCGAGGAGCGCCAGCGACCACGGCGAAGGGGAACAGCGTTGCAGTCCCACGCGCCGGGCCCGTAATGACCTCACGCACTGCCCTCTCTTTCCCGGATACGTGAGATGCGAAGTCCGGTGCTTATCTGACAAGCAGAGCGCTTGCAAAACGGTATTGGACGCTGCACTTTGACATTGCCATCTGTGTGTGATGGTTTAGCTGCTAATGTGAAGTGGAGAGGCCGGCCGAAGTGGCCGTGCGGTTAAAGGCGCTGCAGTCTGGAACCGCAAGACCGCTACGGTCGCAGGTTCGAATCCTGCCTCGGGCATGGATGTTTGTGATGTCCTTAGGTTAGTTAGGTTTAACTAGTTCTAAGTTCTAGGGGACTAATAACCTCAGCAGTTGAGTCCCATAGTGCTCAGAGCCATTTGAACCATTTTTTTGAAGTGGAGAAACGAAGGTTCGTGCCTCCGCAGAGTCATAAATTCAGCTGAAGATTCACTCTCTGTGGAAGAAGCAAACTTTCGCTCACGGGTTGTTTGACCCCTAAGAAAGAAACTTTTCCTCAGAGGACTATACCGCCTGTAGGACATTTCGATTAAACGAGGATATTCTCACCAATATTCGTATGTGGATGTCAAAAAAGACCTGATATCAGCCGCACAAATAATTCTGACAATGGAAAACATACTATCAGAAATGATTAATATGATTTGATCGGGCTTTAGATTATCTGCTAGACTTTTGAATATTTATTTAGATGATATACACTGACGGAAATAAAATCGCAGCACCAAAAAATAAGTAATGTAGAGTAATGAAATTTCAGGAATACATTTATCTAGACAACATTTATAAGTGATTAATCTCGCAAGATCACAGGTGAATTCTTGAAGATATTTTTGTTCTGTCGTTGTAACTACAAAAATGCTTGTATTTTTCCTTTTCACCAGACGCGCTCGCTTTATTGAGGTAAAGTACCATCAGTCGTCCGTAATTAAGTTATTTACATTTTGATTTGCTTTAAGGTCGAACTGTTTTTCGATCTTAAAGCAAATCAAAATGTAAATAACCTAATTACGGACGAGTGATGATACTTTACCTCAATAAAGCGAAACGCCTCTGGTGAAAAGAAAAAAAGCACGCATTTTTGTAGTTGCAACGACAGAACAAAAATATTTTCAAGAATTGTAAAACAACTATGGTCAATATGGCCACACAAATCATAGGTAAATGCACGCACGATTTAAGCCATTGTAAACATGAAATGGTAGTACTTTAATAGACGGTGTAGCCGCCGGAATGTTGAATTCAAGCATGCAAATGTGCATGAATTGCGTCGTACTGATGCCGGATGTTGTGGGATGGAGTTCCAAGCCTGCTGCACTTGGTCGGTCAATACAGGGACGGTTAACGCTGTTAATGGATGACGATGGAACTGTCTCCCGACGTTGCCCCATATGTGCTCTATGGAAGACAGATTTGGTGATGGAGCAGACCAAGGCAACATGTCGACACTCTGTAGAGCATGTTGGGTTACGACGACGGTATGTGGGCGAGCGTTATCCTGTTACAAAACACCCCCTGGAATGCTGTTTGTGAATGGCAGCACAACAGGTCGAATCACCAGATTGACGTACAAATTTGCAGTCAAGTTACATGAGATAACCACGAGAGTGCTCCTGCAGTCATACGACATTGCAGCACTGACCATAACTCCAGGTGCAGGTGCAGTGTGTCTTGACACGTTGGTTGCAGACCTTCAACTGGTCTCCTTGGAAACAACACACGGCCATCACTGTCACGGAGACAGAACCAGCTTTCATCAGAAAACACAACAGACCTTCACCTGCCTTCCAATGAGTTCTCACTTGCTGCCACTAAACAAATGGCGGTGGTTTGGGGTCAGTAGAATGCACGCTACAGGGCGTCTGGCTCGGAGCTGTCCTTGAAGTAACCGATTTGAAACAGTTCGTTGTGTAACTGTGGTGCAAACGGCTGCTCAGACTGCTGCTACAGATGTAGTACGATGCGCCAGAGCCATACGCCGAATACGATAGTCTTTTCTGTCGATAGTGCCACGTGGCCGTCCAGAGTCCAGTCTTATTGCGACCGTATATTCTCGTGACCACTGCTGCCAGCAATCATGTACGGTGGCTCTATTCCTTCCAAGTCCGTCTGCAGTATCGCATAAGGAACATCCAGCTTCTCGTAGCCCTATTACATGACATGGTTCAAAATCAGTGAGGTGTTGATAATGGCGTCTTTGTCGCCTTAAAGGCACTCTTCACTAACATCTACTCATCACGTCCAATCTCACAGGTAACCAACACTC
Source organism: Schistocerca nitens (assembly GCF_023898315.1). Classification (NCBI taxonomy): domain Eukaryota; kingdom Metazoa; phylum Arthropoda; class Insecta; order Orthoptera; family Acrididae; genus Schistocerca; species Schistocerca nitens. The sequence goes on along the minus strand of NC_064618.1, from coordinate 249,103,277 downwards.
ACGACCGCTTCTAACAACCCTACCACAACAAAGGTCAGCATTTAATAACGATTGTGGTGTTGCTCACTCTGCTAAATACTGCATTTTCGGGCAACAACAGTCATATTATGTGGCAGGTGTCATTAGAGCACAGTTAATAAAGTCATTTCATGTAATAATAAAAAAACTAGGCACTCATCTTTTCGTGTTTCCCACGCTGGTCTCGTCGTAAAATCATGGCTCAATCGTTGAAAATCTAGATGGTATGATTCCAAGCTCGGATGCAAAGAGGCCTAGGTTTTATTCTGCTATATTCAAAAGTTTTGTAGATGCGCTTCACAAACCATTCTTGGAGATTACACTTTTGCTGGACAATGGTGATGTAAAAACATAATCAGCACTCCTAAATTAAGTTACACTTCCTTTTAATTGCTTTTATTGCAATATCACGTGACACACTAACATCACAATACAAAACATACTTGAAAACATCTTCCTCACAGTCACTGTTAATGTTCACATTTTATAAGCTGACTACGTTAAGCGTCTTTCCAACATGACGTCCAAGACTTGACATTTTCAAGGTCCAGCTCTCTAACAAGTTAACAACTAACTAACAATCGCTTATGCGCCCAAAAATCAGAGTTACAAGTACGTCAAAGATCATTGTGACAAAAGAAAGAATACACATAAGAATAATATCATTGCAATGTAAACATATCGATGTATCACAAATAAAATAAAATCTTAATGTTGTCTCAGAAATATGTTAACTACTTTACAGAAACACAGTAAAATATTGCTGGTATCGAGAGGTTCAGGTGAGGTACCAAAATGGTTACGTAATTCAGGTACCATTACACGCTACAGCATTTATTTAACGCAAACCTCATTTTCATCCTCATAGTGGCGCTACTAGCGCCACTCTTATGCGATTGGCGCGAAATTTGAATAGGCTTCATTTTTCAGATGCAGAAACATGGCTACAAACTTTTGTTTATGTCGCACAGATTCTTCTCGGTGTTGCAATTTTTTTCGTCACTGTAATCAGAGAAAGCCCAGAAATTAAAATAAGTTGAAGAATCCATTTAAATGAAATGTTGTTTGCCGATGATTAAGATTTTATTGCCGCGCGGGGTAACCGTGCGGTCTAGGGAGCCTGGCCACGGTTCGCGCGGCTCGTCTCGTCAGAGGTTCGAGTCCTCGCTTGGGCATGGATGTGTGTGTTGTCCTTAGTGTAGTTTAGTTTAAGTAATGTGTAAGTCTATGGACTGATGACCTCAACAGTTTGGTCCCATAGAACTTACCACAAATTTCCAATTTTTTTAAGATTTTTATTAAAAAAGCTGAAGATCTTCAGACATTTGTGTGGTATATTCAACTAGTCAATTCCGAGTTTAACATGAAGACGTTAGCTTTTAGAGGCAAATATTGAGTCCTGCTGCTTCCCTGAACCACACATCTACTAATCCATAGACAAACTGACGGGCAGTTCTCCGGAATAGTAAACAATAAGCTATTGAGTCTTCCCTACACTTGGTTACGGGCCACAAAGACCACACACTGCCTTCACAAGTTGGCTGTACCAAACCCGAATTAATTCCACGTTCTTCCGGGCTTCCGAATTACCCAACAATGTTAATCCGTTTTTCAGCATATTTCGCCAACGCAGGCATGGACTTAACAAGGTTGTTGTTCCTCCACCATAGCTCTCATTATTACTGCTTCACACTTCTGTGTAAGATGACTGGCACCTGTATCAGCTTCATGTCCCCCACCATATCTTTTCTGATCGTCTCTATTGTGTTCTATCTTCGGTTGAGTCCAGGATTATCGTCATCATTCTTTCTTCGAAAATATCAAGTATTTTTCTCGTATAACATCGTAGACTCCAGTATTTCAGTACCATGAGGTATTAGTGGGTGGATGATGCTGGTATTTCAGATATTTGTATTTGTTCTTCATGACAGTGCTTCCTACCGCATTTAAACATAAACATATAAATGATAAACACGAAACTTCTTCGTACGCCTGTAAAGAATGGATGTTAACAGGAAGAATTACGACGACGAGGATAATAGAAATAATCAGAATGCACCACGGTTGTAGTAGCTACGAAGTCTAGTTAAACGAAGGCTTAAGTTTAAAACGTGGAGGCAGTTAGAAGAAAACGTGGTTATCGACGGAGAAGATTGATGACGGGAGCGAAAAATTGCTGTTAAAAGCAGAGAACCACTAAATCGCCTAGAAAGTTCGAGAGAGAGAGAGAGAGAGATGGGTAAGAGGAGGCTTAGACAAGTCGTAGCTGGGCAAAATGTATAAGAAACTATTCTAGGACGAATCGCCTGTCCGTACCTTCTCCAAACGACAAACCCACATTTGGACGTTGCAGCTTTCCTATTCCTCTAACACACATGGTAAATAACGCTTTATTCGCTCTAGATTTATAATTATTAGTAAACGTCTGCAGATATTTGTCTATACTTACCGAGACATTTCTAGGTTTCTCTACGAAGAACGTCTTTGCATATTACGAATGTGAAAAACATATATAGAACCAAATTTGAAATATATATTTCTGCAATGGAAGAAAGTGGTTGCAGTGCGACTGACAGCCTCGAAATTTCTACTTAGGACAATATTGGCACAAAATACAAAGTACTAGATTCGTTTAAACTCGTGTATAATAGAATTCATCCATCGTTAACAAGCCATGGATGAATATAACATTGATCGTATGTTACGGATGTTGCACAGCGAATGACAGAAACTCAAACTGTCATATAAGTTGTAAATGATCGCTGAGAGGAGGGCAATGGCTTTTACTGATTTCTCTCTTCCTGAAGAGAATGCTTACACACATCTCCTCTTGACTTTGTGGCCTGAAGTGCAGTTGCTGTATAGTATATTATTTAAAAATAGTAGCGAGTAGCAAAAGTGATGGTTAGTCAACGAAAAACCTGTCGCTGATAGGAGCCACATATGTACTGTAATAACCTGCCAGAAAATTTTTGAGAATGTTTCAAACTAAACATTTTATACTAAACTAATTCACATAACTGTCATCGTGATAACGTAATAGGAATTTAGAGCAGTTGGCATAGTATGCTCATTCTGCAAGTGCATGTACATTCTCAAACTTAGTGAAGAAAGAAAATCAGTTCTAATTAGTAATGCATTCGTCTTTGTTTTGACCTCTAAGACTCGTAACACACAAACTTTTTGTGAAGATAGGGTGGTGTTCTTCCGTCAATAGCCGTGGTCTGTAAGTACATAACGTCTTCTTAGTGTGAACTATGCCAGGAGAAGGAACTGACTGTGTAGGTTAACCGAAATACGAACTATATTCCTTCCGATTCTGAATCCAACAGTGCCTCCGTATGACTCGAAATATGGCCTCGCTAGTTTTGTTTACAAATAGCCCAGCGGTCAGGGCGATAACGATTGTAGACTGTGGTCAGTTACGCTCACTGTTTTATCTGACCCATTCCATGTCCATCACACATTTTGTAATAATGTGCTTGTGACGCGTGCCTATATCAATGCAGTGCTCTCGAGAAACTTTATAGATAATACAACATGCATTTTTGTGTGGCGCTCATACATCCTTCAGAACCATTGTCAAAATGACTATACCACGAATTTCAACTAGAGAAAATAATTAAAACTATACTTTGCTGACAAAGCAATAAAATATTTAAGGCGTATGATAGTCAAGAGTCTACATCCAAATTAGTCTTTTCGTGTACAGAGCACCTGAAAGGAAATTGGAAAAGGTACGCATTGGATAAAACCTTTGTGAGACAAATAATGCGCCAAAGTTAACCACATAAAGCTTAAGTGCAAATTTGCTGTTACTGTGTCTATATGATTTCATTATATCGCGCATATATGAGGTGCCAGCGAGCGACGTATCAGCACTGCTGTTCGTCTTCGATTATAAGAAAATGTAAATATACAATAGGACATATTGCTACGAGTAGCTGAATAATAATTTGTCATGCATCGTGCAGTAGTGACGTGAATGGTCAAAATGAAATTCACAGCGGTCAGAAGGCCCACACGACTGATAAGAAGCATTGAAAGACGTGATGGTTGATATAAAGTAGCCATCACGTATCTAGGAATATGTCTTTTCTGTCCGAAGATCCGTTAAGCATCAGAGTGAGCTCGACCATATAGTTTCCCTCTGACTTTTTTTTTAAATTTAAATCCTAACCCTTTTTTTATTTTGTGATACGGTACTCTACAGCATTACCAGCCTTCCGCGGTTTAACTGTGTTGGTGAGCCAGTTGGTTCAAATGGTTCTGAGCACTATGGGACTCAACTGCTGTGGTCATAAGTCCCCTAGAACTTAGAACTACTTAAACCTAACTAACCTAAGGACATCACACACATCCATGCCCGAGGCAGGATTCGAACCTGCGAACGTAGCGGTCGTGCGGTTCCAGACTGTAGCGCCTTTAACCGCTCGGCCACTCCGGCCGGCTGGGTGAGCCAGTAAGTATAAACCATAGGGCAGTAACAGTGCGTCACTGCAATACACTTTGGAGGCGTGGCGGTGGGACTTTGGAGTCCCATACCACCCTGCAACGGTGACAGCTCTTTTGTCCGGCGTCCCAGGACCAGCGCTAGTCCTGTTCGGAAGCCGATTCCTCGAGGATGGTCAGCGGAACCGTATGGCGATGCCAGCGACGTGGATGTGTAGTCCCAACGTGGCGTAGCCCATGGACAGTGTCCCTTAGGGCAACCACTTTCTCATAGAGCCGCCGCTCGTTGTTGCGTATGGTCTCCTTAAGGGGGACGATACGTGCTTCCTCATGGAGAGTCACAATCCGCGTGAGTGGCGGGGCGTGCAGGCTCCACCTGAGAACCTTGTTCTGCAGGCGCTGCAACGTCCGCATCCTGGTGACACTAATCGTGGCCCATGCAGTGGAGCCATACGTGAGGGCAGGCAGGATAACGGCCCGCTAGATACGGAGCTTGGTTCCTAACCCAGTCCACATCACTTAATAATGCATATCTGCGAACATGTGTTGACTTAGATTCAGGGAGAGCAAGGAATGAAAGAATAAGTCTTATCAAACTAAAATAGTAACTTTGCAGCGAAATCAAATAAAAAGAACTATCAAAATAAAGGCAGTCACCTCAAAAGTGCACACAAGTAAAATCGAGATCTACCGCTGGGTAACATTTAAAACAAAGTTGCACTACCCTGTTTTGTGTAATATGCTTGGCCCTTGCTTGGCACGCGATCCACGAGATGGTCGAGTCGCTGGCCGTTAGATTTCATAGATACTGGCGGACTCCCAATAACTTTGACGCTATGTTTGAACCCAGCAGGCAGTGTTTAATCTTACTGAACAGCATTTCGTCGTCACTTCGATGTGAGTATTATCGGAGGCTTTTGACATATTTAATGATTTACGGTAATACATACCAACGTCTTCTCAAACAGATCTGTGTTGTTAAGAATCATATGAAGCTTTGTTTTTGTGCTTTGAAACAGGTCAGCAAGACGGATCACTAGTAACTAAACTGGTAAACTTTTATTATAAAAATTTATGAAAAAACAGCAGCTGTGAATCTGTTAGAGAACGAAATGGAGCAGAAGTTAGGCCTTCGGACTAACATTCTGAAATAAAGTTTAAATTCTTATGCGTGTGCCCAGATTTTGGTTTGTTGAAATTGATTAAGGTGATTGCCTGGAAAGTTGTTTCAAAATGGGCGCGAACGATTTCCTTTCCCATCCTTTTCTTCCATTTCTATTGGTATCTTCGTTAATGGGGCGTTAAGCTCTAATCTTTCTTTTCTAGTAATGTTCGTATGCGCAACCAATAAAAAACACGCGCCTGGAGCAGACGTCATCCTTGGAAGAGTCAACGATGGCAGAACTGTTTCAACTCGTACGCAGGATGTGTGAATCAGGTCTGGCGTTCTACCTGTTGTAGGAAGGTAAATACATAAATGCTTTTTGAAGTCTGCCTGTTAGCTCACTCTACCGATCATGAACGCTCAATGAATATCAAATTCCGGTTCAGGGTGAATACCAGTAATAGGTGTCTAAAATTAAATCCCCAGTAAACACGTAACGTTTTATTATATTGAAATGTAATACTTTTTTCAGATTAGAAACAAGTTTTGTATCATAGTTGTTTCTAATCTATAAAACACGAGAAAACGTATCATAGTAACGTACTTGTAATTACTACATAGTGCATTTATTATATGTACGAAAAAAATCCGTATTACAAGCCACAGAAGATGCTTCATAAATTATGGCACAAAATAAACTGCCTTTCATTTAGTAGCAAAGACGGAACATACTTCCATGAGCGACGTAAAACTGAAAAAATGACGAAAAACTTAAGGGATTACCAATCACATTGTAATTCTGTGAGAGACGGCAAAGGACTTGAAAGAACAAGTGGACGAAATGGCTGATCTCTTGAACAGAAATTGCAAGAAAAACATAAATAAAAGTGAAACAAGAGCGATGGAGCGTAGACGAATTTAATCAAGTGATGCTAAGAGAAGTACATTTGAAAATGATACACTGAAAGGAGTAGAGTTTCGCCACTATCTAGCAAAATAACTGATAACGACAGAATTAAAGGGGATATAGTACGCAGGCTGGCAACAGAAAAGAAAATCTCCTTGAAAGAAAGAAATGGACTAACGTTGTTATTTGAAGAGACAAATATTATTTTGAAAGTTCTTCTATGACCGTTAACAACATATGGAAGCGAAACGCCGGCGGTGAAGATAACAGACACAAAAAGAATAGAAGCTTTAGAATTACTGTAGTGCTTTGCTGGAGATTACGCGGGAGGATCGAGTAACTAACAGAGTGATACCGAAACGATTTGCGAAGAAAAAGAGTTTATGTCAAAATCTAACAGAAGGGATCGGCTGATAGGACACATCCAGGCATCAAGGAATAGTTAGTTTGGTAACAGAGGAGAGTGGGAGGGAAGAGGTCAAATTCCGGAGGAAAAGTGGTTCAAATGGCTCTGAGCACTATGGGACTTAACTTCTGAGATCATCAGTCCCGTAGGACTTATAACTACTTAAACCTAACTAACCTAAGGACATCACACACATCCATGCCCGAGGCAGGATTCGAACCTGCGACCGTAGCGGTCGCGCGGTTCCAGACTGTAGCGCCTAGAACCGCTCGGCCACCCCGGCCGGCAATTGCGGAGGAGACTTAAGCACACTACATAGGTTCGGATGAATATAACATGCAGTAATTATACAAGGATGACGGGAGTTGCCCAGGATAGACAAGCTCGGAGCGCACGTGACAGCTGGCAGTATTCATAGTTTAAAAAAATTTACTAGAAGATACATCTACGTAAGTGTATGTTGTGTGTGCTCTTCCTCATTAATTTTACCGGTAACTCCACACAAGAAACCTCAATCGGGCACCAAATCTGCGGCATTTCTTATATAACATTTAAATTCATCTACCCTTTAATAAATCGTTCCGATTACTGATAGAGAGTCTCCGTAAAATTACATCAACTCAGTTTGTATCCGTTCTGAAATCCGCATTCGAAATAATACGTTATGTCACAGCACGACCTTCAGCTATAAACATTTCTGAAACAAAGCGATATTGACTGTTTCAGGTAATTGCGAATCTGCGCATTGCAACTGCTGGAAAGTTTAGACAAACCATCGCTGCCGAAGGAAATGGATTAACCTTTTCCAAATATATGTGCTGCCAATGTTCTGACACGTGCGGTTGTTGTGAAGACACGAGCGGAGGGCGCGTGGAGTGGATAAGTGGCACGGGGTGCGTCCGGTGCCAACTGGGCCACGTGTCGCAAGCGCCCCGCAAATGTCGGGTAGATTTGGGACGCAGCCGCCATTCGCGCAATCTCCTGGATTGCCATGAGTTCTGTTCCACACATCGCGATAGATGCGTAAACAGGTGACCTACAGTTGATAACAAATATTTAGTTCGGCATGTCCAAGGCGCCATTAAAATGCAAGGAAAAGAAGAAGAGGATTTAACGTCCAGTCCACTATCAGATCGTTGAAGACGCAACAGAAACTCGAATTGCGGAAGGACGTCGGCCATCTTTTCTCTCTTGGGTCCTGTTGCAGCGAGTAAACTATTTATGTGTGTTCAACTCTGTCCACAAAGACGCTCATAAGCCCAAGCATGCAAACACAAGTTGTTTAATAAAGAAAGAACATATTTCAATTGTTTATTGAAAAAAAAAATGTTCAAATGTGTGTGAAATCTTATGGGACTTAACTGCTAAGGTCATCAGTCCCTAAGCTTACACACTACTTAACCTAAATTATCCTAAGGACAAACACACAGACCCATGCCCGAGGAAGGACTCGAACCTCCGCCGGGACCAGCCGCGCAGTTCATGACTGCTGCGCCTGAGACCGCTCGGCTAATCCCGCGCGGCAATTGTTTATTACAGATAGATTCTGAAAGATGGAAACACATTCCGCCTGTCACTGGATCGAGGAAGGTTCGAAGTTTTATGCTCGCACAGACACTGTACTATATATAAGACTACTATGCGTTGCCCGAGAAACATCGAAAAGGCAGTCAGTTTCATTCCACAAACGAATCAACAAGTCTTTGTTTATTGAATTGATAGTTTCAACAATTCGTTTTCTCAGCTCTTGAAGAGCCGCTGCCATCATTGGGACAAAGACTTTGTCTTTCACCTACCCCAACAGAAAAAAATCGCAAAGTGTGAGATCTGGTGACGCGGGAGCCCAAAGCAATGAACAATATCTTGTTGTCCACCTCTTCCAGTCCAACGATGTGTGATGGTGTTGTTAAGCTAAGGCCGCATCTCAAGGTTAAAGTGAGGCGGGGCGCCGTCATGCATAAAAATGAAATCATTGGGATCTTTGTGAAATTGAGGAAACAACCAATTTTGCAACATGTCCAGGTATGACATTCCTGTCACAGCTTTCTCCGGTAAAAGACGTTCGGTTTATGTGGGTCTCTTTCATGTTCGACAACGCCAGGATATAATGACCCCCAACTTCTTAAATTACAGAGATTTACATTGCCCGATGGATGAAACATCGGTTCATCTGAAAATATGAGTCGTTCGAAAAACGTGCCCTCTACCATATCCTGGAGAACTGAAATGCATAATTCTTACCTTCTCTTATGGCCACTAGGAAGCAATTGCTGCAGTAAGTGCAGTTTATAAGGCTTCATCTGCAGGCGTGGTTTCAGAACACGCCACACCACTGTGTAAGGAAGTTAAAGTTCCTGGCCTGCCCGTCTTGTGGACTTAAGCCATGTATCTGCATGTACAGAGACGGCTTCATGCTGAATCGATTGTGGAATGCACGTTGCACTTGAACAATGGATTGACTTTGCGCAAATTCCAACACACAAAATGATTTCTCTTGCGGTGTAGTCGCCATGTTTCTACAAACAAACAACAGCGCAGCTTTGTCCAAAGTTAGAAACTTCCTCTATCCAGTGACATGCGCAATGTGTTCCTATCTTTTATAGATTGTCTGTAATAAACAACTGAAATCTGTTCTTCCTTTTTGAATCACCGGTCAGTTGTTTTATATAGCCGGCCGCGGTGGTCTAGCGGTTCTAGGCGCGCAGTCCGGAACCGCGCGACTGCTACGGTCGCAGGTTCGACTCCTGCCTCGGGCATGGATGTGTGTGATGTCCTTAGGTTAGTTAGGTTTAAGTAGTTCTAAGTTCTAGGGGACTGATGACCTCAGAAGTTAAGTCCCATAGTGCTCAGAGCCATTTGAACCATTTTGTTTTATATAATGTCGGTACGCCTTTGGAACGCAAAACAGCAGCAAATCTGCGTGTCATGGATTCAACATGTCCCTGGTAATTTGCTAAGGTATGTGATAATAGATGTCCACGCGCAGCTCACACAATTCCCATAAATTACCGGCCGATGGTTTGTGAGCGTGACTGGGCCCCGATAGTGTCCCAGATGTGTGTGCTCCATCAGATTGAAATCAGGCGAATTGGTAGCCACGATATCAGAGCGAGTTCACTATCATGCTCCTACAAACCACTGTAGCACATTTGTGGTCTTGTGACTCTGACAGTTATCCTACTGGAAGGTGCCACCGCATCTGGATATGTATCAAGCATGAATAGATGCAGACAGTCCGAAATAATGTTCACGTAGTCCACAACTGTAATGGTGCATTAAATTACTACCATATTGTCATGGAAACCCAGGTAATGCCGCCCATAGCATAATACAGTCCCCACCTGGCTACATCCGTGGCGTGGCGCATTCATAGAGCAGCAGATCGCGGGGATGACGGCAAAACGTGATTCATCCCATCAAACGACAAGTTTCCATTAATTTACGATCTTATGCCCCCTGCAATAGTAACTAATGATGGCTTTGGATCAACATAGGCACACACAAAAGTCGTCTACTGTGGAGCCGCATGTTCGACATTGTGATTTGAACGGCGTGCTCTGAAACACTTGCGCCTGCACCAGCATTTTACTCTATCGCCATATTTGTTACAGATTGTCATCTAACGTGCTTTACGGAGTGAGCAAGCCTCCGATCTCCATGTTCTGTGTTGAGACATGGACATCCCACACTTTATCGCTCACCTACTCATGGTTTCATTGTCTGTCAAACACTTTCCACAGAAGCTCACGACAGTAGCACACGAACACCCGATCAGCTTTCCGAAATGTTCGTTTCCAGGCACTGATCCTTAACAATCTGCCCTTCAAAGTCACTTATGTCAGTGGATTTCTCAATTACGGCCTGTATCATCGCTAGAGTGGTTTCCCATTCGCTTCTGTTCTACTTGCACAGGGTGATTAAGCTGCCCCTACCGTTGGGTTTTATGCAACCTGCAACGCCTTCAAATCCCAAACACATTTTTCATATTCTCTTGCTCACTACATGCAAACTATTAGTCCTACAGAAAAAATGAACAACATCTTTTTCTACGAAATTTAACTTAGTTAAAATTTGTACTGGGATACGTTTTTGCTGCAGACCGCGGTTTTCGAGTTATTTAAGAAAAACGCGTTTGAATGTCATTTTTGTACGTTTTTCTTGAATAATTCGAAAGCTATGACGTCTAGCAGAAACGCGTTTAATTACAAAATTTAACTACATTAAACTTCCTACAAAAAGGCCCTGTTCATTTTTTTCTGCAAGACTAATAATTTGCGTGTAAAGAGCGACAGAACATGAAAAACTTGCACGTGGGATTTGAAGGCATTGCAGGTTGCATAAAATCCAGTGCTAGGGGCAGCTGGATTACCCTGAACAGTACCCTTACCTCATCATGTGCCCACAGTGACTAGCATTAGGTGCACTCAGCCTCGTGATGCCAGTTGAGGAGCTATTTGAATGAGAAGTAGTGGTTCCAAGATCTGGAAAGTTGGGCAGGTGTGCGTTGTACTGACCACTCGCCCCTCCATATCACATCTGCATGATGCCGAATGGAAGAAGGATGATCCGGCGGCCGGTCGACAAGCATTGGGGGTTCATGATCTGGACGAAGAGCTCGCCTGGCCATCGAATTTAGGTTTTCCACAATTCCCATAAATTTCTCAAGGTGAAAGTCGGTATGATTTCTTTGAAAATGATGCATGGAAATTCCTTACTCATCCTTCCCCAATCCGTGATTGTGCACAGTCTGTAATGATCTCGTCATCGGCGGAAATTTAAACCCAAATCTTCTTTCTTATCCTTGGTCATGAAGCGTTAATTAGATTCGAGCAATGGTTTTTTTTCCAGACTATTTGACAATTTGGAGAGGAATCACGCTGGTTTGATATGTTTTCTGTATTCACAGTACAAGTAAGCTGTATTTCGATATGGTTAAATTAGTTTATTAAAGCGCATCGAAAGTGTGACGTTCAGATTATAGGCCAAGTGTGTTAGAGATGTGTTGTTAATCGTTACCGTACTATGAACACCATCGATTTATTTATAAAACATGCGCCAAGCATGCCCACATCAAATTTATTCGAATTATGCGCGTTTACATTGTTCGGTGTTCGACTCAATGAACAGTTTCATTTGATTGCCTGTATAGAAAGGGACGCTGTTTTCCTGTTACGTGTTTGAGAAGTCGTCATCGCGGTACGTCACTCAAAGGCATTAGAAGGGTTTCCCCTGCATTTAAATGGTCGTTCAAAAAGAATATTGGACTGAAATTTACGACTTACGACAAAAAAAAAAAAAAAGAAAAAAGGAAAGCAGATACTCGTCGGGATCCACAAATGATTAATAAGCAGTACAGTCGATGTGTCGTTAGAAAAAATAGTACACCGTCTATAAATCATACAATTCGGAAGCCTTAGAGTTATAACTCAGTGATGCCTGTATCGTTCTAGTATTCTGTTGTAAGACTGTCGTCTGCTAATAGTGTGAAATTTGTTAATGAATGGTCATTGTAAAGAATTTTAATAACTGAAGCGGTAAAGCTGCTTGCAAAGACAGTTAGTGAAACTTCCGCTAGAGACCCTTCAAACTTTTTTTAATATGACAGTTGCGAATTACGGCCAAAATTCTGATTATCTCGACACTAATCACGGATGCAAAATGTAATTTTCAAGACTGCCTGTACAAATAATAAACACTGAGGTGACAAAAGTGATGGAATAGCAATTTCCATTTATACAGACGGCGGTAGTATCGCGTACACAAGGTATAAAAGAGCAGTGCATTGGCGGAGCTGTCATTTGTACTCAGAAGATTCATGTAAAAGGATTCTGACATGATCATGGCCGCACGACGAGAATTAAGACTCTGAACGTGGTATGGTAGGTGGAGCTAGGCGCATAGGACACTCCACTTCGAAAATCGTTAGGGAACTCAACATTCCGAGATCCACAGTGTCAAGAGTGTGCCAACAATACCAAATTTCAGGCACTACTCTCACACGGACAAGGCAGTGGCCGACGGCTTTCACTTAACGACCGAGAGCAGCAGCATTTGCGTAGAGTTGTCAGTGTGAATAGACAAGCAAAAGTCGATAGGAGTGATGTCAATAATTACCGACCAGTTTCAATGGTGACATCATTTTTGTGATAATGATATACTCTAAAATACTGTCTCATCTTTTTAATAATAATAATAATAATAATATACACTTAGCATATCATAATTTGGATTTCAGATTTTGCAAGGACCGAACAACAAAACAGCATGTGTCGGTATTTTCTGTGGTCTATGCAGCCCAATTGACTGTACATTACTACCTTTCGTAAAAAAAGGTGGGGGGGAAGTTTTACGTAATTACCTGTACAGCTAACGGATGACTTATTTACATATTGAACAATAAAACTGCAGAAATTTATACTTAAAAACGCATCAACTGTAAACAGAAAATATTTTTCTCATTGGTACAAAATCATTAATGAAATTACATAAGCTTGATTAATGCGTCGTCTGTTGTTGATGAATTTAGGTTTAATGCACACAGAACAGAATTGGTTACTTTTGCAAATGACATAAGTGTTCTAATCAATCCGAATGGACACCCGCAACGTAGTATATTGTAAATAATGTGTTTAGAAGGATTGTTAATTGGCTTTCTGCAGATGGTACCTAACGAATTTAAAAAAATACAGGCTATTCAAATCTGCACATCAAAAGCCTCAACACAAGTGATAAATTTAAAACATAATCAGAAATTAGTAACCAAGTCATAATCTTCAAACACTTTCAGTTTACGTGTTGCTGAGAATTGAAATGGGGAAGAATCAACTCATTCAGTATTCTTGCACTGTGTGTCACTGCAAGCCTGGCAGAGGGGAAAATTAGTAAGTTAAAATAATTTGCTTATTTTCATTCAGCAATGTTGTACTGAATTGTATTCTAGGGTAACATATCTTTAAGTAAGAAATTCTTCATTGCACAAAAGTGTGCCATACGAATAACATGTGGTACGCAGCCTCGATCATCTTTTAGGCGTCTGTTTAAGAAACTAGTTATTTTAGTTGAAGCATCACAGTACATGTGTTCTGTCACGAAATTTGTTGGAAATAAACAGTTACTGTTCAGGAAGAATAATGGCTTCTATAATTAAAATACGGTAAGAAAAAAATACCTTCATTACTCTTAATTAAAACTGACTTTAGCACAGAAAGGAGTGAATAACTCCGCTACCAAAATGTTTGATCGCCTACATTATAATGTTAAATGCGTGATATACAGCAGAGCTAAATTTTAAGGTAAGCTGAAAACGTTCCTTCTGGACAAATCCTGTTTCAAAGACAAAGTTTTATTTAGGGACTTGTAGCTTGTTTAGTATAACAGTGCTACATAAGTACATGTGTTATTAAAATAAATATTGCTTTGTATTGTGTGAACTCCTCAGTACATGATCAGCATACATCCACATTTAAAAAATGGCTCTGAGCACTATGGGCCTTAATATCTAAGGTCATCAGTCCCCTAGAACTTACAACTACTTAAACCTAACTAACCTAAGGACATCACACACATCCATGCCCGAGGCAGGATTCGAACCTGCGACCGTAGCGGTCGTGCGCTTCCAGACTGAAGCGCCTAGAACCGCTCGGCCACATCGGCCGGCCCACATTTAAATATCAATTAAGTTAGTATTCTGTAAACTGAATCGTTACACGTCGTTACTAAACTTCGTGAAAAGTGAACCACGGAACATCAAATTAACAAAAGTTGGACGTGCAACAATAATTCCATTTAACGAATAGAAGCAACCACAAAGTTGATATCGAGACGAAGTAGCGCCTTACAGTATGAGCGTATCGAGGATATTCACAGATACTTACTGATCAGATTAATTCAGTTTAGAAACTGGAGATACCTCATACTGGCGTGTGGTCAAACCGTGACGTTTCTCTAGCACCAACCATTCAGAATAATTTTTAATGACATAATCTCCGTGCTGATTCCATTTTCAATCTTTAGTTTCGCACTACTCTATCGAAGTCCATTCGGAGTCATAGCATCGAAATATGTGCAACTTCTCACGCGTTCAATGTAAATTTGTTGCCTGCTGACCAATTGGAAACTTCCTCGTTTTCCGGACATATCGTTTCCCCTCTGTTCATCCAGACTAACACAAACATAACATTATATTGCCCAAGCAGTCATCAGATTGGTGTTAACAATGCCAATTTCCTGACATTTTGTAATAAGTAGTAGGAAGTCAATGTTAAGTCTCCATTGTCACCGTACGCATGATAACAATCTAAGACTCCCTTATCGTCCTCAATGCTCATTAGCCGAATATGAGACTGACTGTAACGTAGTCCATATATTAGCATATTTTTGAACTATTAATGCACGTAGTTCACTGCTCATATCAAACCCGGCACAACGCATATTATTAAAATTATACACTCTGAACAATTCAGACATTAAATTTTATTTAAACGGGAACAATTACTTTTTCAAAACAAACGCACAGTCAGCTGTTTTATGTGCCGTGGTTTTGCTTCATAGTTTTTGATGTAAATATCAGAATATGTCTTAAATTTGAATTTAACCTTGTCTGAGAAATCTAATATAAAGATAATTTTTAGAGTTCTGTACCTCAATCGGTAAAAACGGAGCCGTTATAAGATAACTTTGTTGTCTGTCTGTCTGTCCGACCCACTTTTAAGAACCCTTTTTATCAGGAAGGGGAACTCGTAACAAATTGAAACTTATGTCACATATTAAGATAAATGGTCCCTTGGCTGTGTAAAAAATAGAAGCTTATAAGTCAAAGCAGTCAAAAGATAAGGCCATTTATGTCACATGTTTTAATATCTTTCCAGTATCGATAACGATAACAGGCAAAAATCGTGGAAATTTTCGATTCCTGGGATGAAATATCCATCTACATGCATGATTAAGTTTTTACGGAAACCTCAATGAATGAGTCCTACACGTGTGGCGTGAACGGACAGTCTTTAACAGCTCTTACTCTATAATATATCTTGTCTAGTTAGAACACTTGAGAAGAGAAAAAAGATCACTTTTTCAACTTCATATATTTGGAAAATCGATACTCAGAACGGACCAGATATGGTACTAGTAATTATTTTAATAATCAATCCTGTTAAGACCAAACAGTTCTTCAGCGACCCATTCCAACTTTCTCTTATCATCATCTCCACAGTTCAAGAGGCGTTAACCTTCATTATTTCACCAATAATCTATAATTTTTTTATCAGCCGTAATGGAGCATATCCTAACCTCTGTCGATCTGTAGTAAACATGTCATCTATGGAATTTGTAGTAAGGTTGTTAACTCCCACGGTTAATTGAGACCTCCTGAGACGTAACATCTATAGGGTCAGTTAAAAGAGACTATTGCTGCAATATAAATACTATAGACTCTCTATTTGCCACTACCAAAATATAAATATATGAAGCGAAAAAACAACAGAAAAGGCAAAAATTGTTGCCCGTTACCTGGGAATCCACACACAAACAAAACATGGTTGTAGCGTCGTTAGAAGTATTGTGTTGTTGTAGTCATCAATCCAAAAACTGGTTTGATGCTGCTCTTCACGTTTGGCCATTTAATGCAAGTCTTTTCGTATCTCCCTAACTACTGCTCCTTACATTCATTTGAATCTAGTTACTGCTTTCAAGCCTTTGTGTCCCACTACAATTTTGATCCCCCCAGATTACTCAGTATTACCAATTAGCTATTCATTATACCTCATAAGATCTGATGTCAACATATCCCTTCTTTTAGTCAAGCGATTTTCTCCATATTTCAATTCAGTACCTCTTCATTAGTTACTCGATCAATCTATCTATTCTTCAAAATTCTTATCTAGCACATCATTTAAAATGCTTCTATCCTCTTCTTGCCTATACTGTTCATCGCCCACATCTCAGTTCCGTATAACGTTACATTCCAAACAAATGTTTTCAGAAAAGACGTCCTAATTCTTAAATTTATATTCTTAGTTAAAGTATTTCTGTCTTTCAGGAGAGCTCTTCTTTCAGTTTCCGCTCTAGACTTTATGTCCTCATTACTTTTGCTGTCGTTAGTTGTTCTGCTGACCAAATAGCAAAACTCACCCACTGCTTTCAGCATCTAATATTCCAACTTAATTTCCCATCACCTGTCTTAATTCGATTACACACTGTTTCCCCTGTTTATATTTGTTTGTGTTCAAGATTTTATCCATCATGTTCAACTGATGTTCCACGGCTTTTGCCATGTCTGACAGAATTACAGAGTCAAACGTAATGGCGATACGCTAACCGTGTTTCTTAACTTACGAAAGCATTTGACTCAGTGCCACACCTACTGTCGTTATAGAAATTACTATCGTATGGGGTATTAGGCGAAATTTGTGACTGGAATGAGGATTTCATACAACACGTGATCTTGGATGGAGGATCATCGACAGGATAGAAGCAAATATAAGCCTGCTCTATGGAAGTGTGCTAAACCTCTTGTTGTTCATGTTCTCTATTAACGACCTTGCACATAATACTAATAATAGCCTCAGATTCTTCGCAGATGATGTAGTTATCTAAAGTGAAGTACTGTCTGAAAAAGTGGATAAACGTTCAGTCTGATCTTAATAAGAGTTGAAAGTCGTACAAGGATTGGAAAATTTTGCACTTTTCAAAACGAAAAATCGTAGCATCAATGAGACAACTGGAATTAGTCAACTCATACAAACACTAAGGTGTAACAATTTGTAGAGATATGAAATGGAGGGATGACATAGGCTCGGCCGCCAGTGAAGCGGATGGCAGACTTCGATTAATTAGCAGGATACTAGGAAACTGCAATCAGTCTACAAAAGAGATACCGGAATCAATTTTCACTTTGCAGCGAGGTTTGTTTGATTTGAAAGTTCCTGATGGACTCGACATGAGTGATGGAGTGGGAGTCGAACGTGGGACCTTAGCCTTTTGCGCGCGAGCTATCCAAACACTAGTTGCTACACCCCACTCGCGGCATTACGTCCGCCAGTACCCATTCACCTGCCTTCCAGATCTCACAGAATATAACTTTAATCTACCGTTAAGTTTCAGATCATCGCACACTCGACTGCAGAGTGAAAATTCATTCACAAACAGTTCGACAAGTTGAACTTAGCCATTTCCTTTCTTCCAGGAGTGTTTGTCCCATAAGGTGTGCAGAACAACTCACTTGAAGTTTGGAAGTTAACAGGTCCTGTCAGAAGTAAAGCTGTGAGGGCGGGCCGTGAGTGACGCTTGGATATCTCAGTTGATACAGCAATTAATCTGCCAGAAAACTACACAGGAGATGGCACACGAAACACTCGGGCACCCATCCTAGAATATTGTTCAGGTGTGTGCGATGTATACCATATAGGACGAACAGGAGGTATTGAACATATACTAAGTATGGTAGCAGAAATAGTCAGTGTTACTTTTTAAATTTATTGCCTTTCGTGACGTACCCATACTGTCATCTCAACAATGGAATGTCATTACGACGATGCGAACGTCAAGGCAACACAACAACCAGTCCCCGAGCGGAGAAAATCGTCGACCTGGCCGGAATTCGAACACGGGCCCCTTCAGTTAAATATCCGTCGCGCTGGCCATTCACAAGTTTATATGACCCCTGGGAGAGCGTCAAGGAGACTGGTAGATGTTGCAGATGGACGCAAACTATCCCGTGAAAGACTTCTCACAAAGTTTCAAGGACCATCTGTAAGTAAGGAATCTAGGAAGATACTACAAACCATACGTATCGCTCCCCTGTGGATCGTAAAGACCAGATTAGACCAATACAGCGTGCACAGAGGTTTTCAAGCAACCATTCTTCTCGCATTCCGTACGCGAAATGAAGCAGGAAGGAATCTAAAAAGTGTACAATGGGAAATAGCCTGTGTCGTGTTGTTTGCGGAATGTGCTTAGCTGTAGACCGTGTGGGACAGTGTTGAGACGTCAGCTGTGCCGTGGGCTGGTGACAGCGCGTGACTCCGCAGCCGCCTGTCGGCGACCAGGCTCGAGTGCCAGCGGCCCAGCTGCCGGCCCGACCTGCAACCGCTTGGCAGCGCCCGTCGACGCTAATTTTACCGACCACTGCTCAGTCAAGTGCTGTTACGCCACTCACCCACTGGCCCCTGATCCCTCAGGAATGCTCACCGTGTTGCCTCTGTCCAGTAACACTGCGTCACCGGACAAGTCTATATAGATTTTCAGTATTGGTCTCCAATCTGTACTACCATATAAAGACAAGTCGTTGTTTAACATTGTCTGCTATGCCCTCCTTTTATCGCATCATACCGATCCTCGAATGCCATGCACTCCGCCTAGCCTTTCGAATCCGCTTATAGTCCAATGCCCACCTCCTCCTCTAACTTATCAAATTCCCCTCCCTCGCCGGCCAGGGTGGCCGAGCGGTTCTAGGCGCTACAGTCTGGAACAGCGCGACTGCTACGGTCGCATGTTCGAATCCTGCCTCGGGCATGGATGTGTGTGATGTCCTTAGGTTAGTTAGGTTTAAGTAGTTCTAAGTTCTAGGGGACTGATGACCTCAGAAGTTAAGTCCTATAGTGCTCAGAGCCATTTGAACCATGCCCTCCCTCCTCTTCCATCTTGAACACCTTCGAATATTCTCCGTGAGCCGTAAACTCGACGCTACTCCACCCCTAGTTTCCCCCTGCTCACTGCTCCTAGTACTCTGTCGCGCCTTTACCGCCACTTTCCCTCAGTGTTACACCTTCACACTCTCCACATGCTCTCCCAACGAAATTTTAATCGCCTTACCCCACCCGACCATGAAATCCGCCCTGACATACACCCGTCCTACCAGATCTGAACAGAACCCACATCGCATCCCCTGGTCAGGCCTCCTTTCCTCTCCACTTCTCTCCATCCCTATCCCAAGATTTGGTCTGGAACGGTATCCCTCTTCACTCTCCTGAATTCCTCCTCCAAACATCCATCCACACAGTCACGCACTGTCCCAACTGCTACGTTCTCATGATACCCCTCTTCTTGGCAATCTAGGCACACTCATCATTTCACTCATGTACGTCTTTATCTTAATTAAGCAGCACACCGGCTTTTTACATTTTCTTTTATCTTTTGTGAAACATTCATTTCCCATGTCATCTGTGTCACTCTTCTACTTTATCACAAATCTGCTTTTTATGTATTTTAAATTATGCAATTGAAACTGTGTTTTTTTTATCATGTCAGACATTCACATCAGCCGCCGTGTCCAGCTTTATAATGTTTTATACTTTTTAATTTCTTATGGCTGAGGAGCGGCGTCTTGATTCCGCAGAGAGCCCACCCCCCGCCAATATGGACAAGGGGAACAAAATGACAATAAAAGGGAAAACTATTGTTACCAAATATTTCGAATAGTTCTTGACTGATTTATTTCAAATTTTTGCACGATACTTTAATGAATATTTGGGCGGTCATAGGCTGTACAATGATTATGACCATTGCCCACCGTGACGCTTTTTTCCTTCTTTTTTTTCATCTCATTTTGTTCGTTTTAGTTCGTTGCATCTGCTCGGGGCGGGCGTCGCAAGACACCCGTTTCAGTTCGTCGATGATCCATTAACTCAGTTTTTTTAGCACAGAGGGCAGCTAACTCTCTGACCGAATACGCTGAGCTACCGTGCCGGCTGAGGCTGGATGCCGTCTGACGGCGTTGCGGGCATGTGACGCAGTACCAAAAGCATGTAAGCGAAGCAGACACACACGATGGTCACCCTAGCGAAGATGTGGGCTGCAAATGGGGAAATCGGTTGAGATAAGCGATTTTAACAAAGGGCAGATTATTATTACAGAGAGTATCGAATGTTTAAGTGCTAATGTCGTGAGCATCTACGGAAGGAGGTAGGACAGTGAAACTACCACTAAGCACTAAATGGTTGGACGTCCACGACTCTTTACAGAACGTGGGGTTCGGAGGCTTGTCTGCTCTGTAAAGTAGGACAGATGGTGATCTTTGGCATCTCTGCCAAAAGAGCACAATGCAGTTGCACGCTTAAGTGTTTCGGAGCACACCTTTCACCGTTCATTGTTGAACATGGAGCTGTGCAGCAGACCACTCCTACGCGCACACATATTGCCTCACCGACATCATCAAATACGACTGCAGCAGGCACAGCACAATCAGGATTCGACCGTCGACCAGTGGAAACGTTTCGGCTCTTCGGGTGAATCACATTTTTGTTACAGTAGGTCTATAGTCGTCTCCACAAATGCCACCATCGAGGTGAACGGCGGCTCGAGACACAGCGCGCCACGGACGAAGGCTGGTGGGAGCTGTATTACGGTGTGGGAGATATTCTCCTGCGCTTGCATGGGATTTATTTCGTCCCCGAAGGCGATATCATCTCCCAGCCGTATAACTGTCCGTGTCTCGGAGCCAGAATCGTGCTACTGTAGTTTAAGGAGCATTACAGGGCACTCACGTTGATGTCTCGGCGACCAAATCGACTGATGACGAAGCCTGTTCTGGTACACCCTCTCCATCCCACCTGGTGTCTCTTCAGTTTCTAGTGCAGCGGCCAAAACTCGTGCTAGCAGATCTTCCTCTGTCTTTACAGGGATCACATAAACTTTGCATACAGTCCCACAAGAAGTAGGCCATAGAAGTTAAATCCGTCATCCTGTCTACGCTATTGCATACCGGGCCAAGCAACATTGAGACTTTTCTCTTTCCCTCAGCTGTGTCCTTTCAAAGGAACCATCCCGGCCCCTTTGCCTGAAGTGATTTAGGGAAATCACGGGAAACCTAAATGAGGATGGCTGGACGCGGGTTTGTACCGGCGTCCTCCCGAATGCGAGTCCAGTTTGCCAAGCACTACGCCACCTCGCTCCTTCCCCATCATTCCCTAATCCGAGCTTTTACTCCGTCTCTAATAACAGGTCGTTAAACACTATTCTCTCTCTTCCCTCAGCAGCTGTGGACGCGTTACACGTCATCATTGGAACCGTCGTAAAACTGAAACTGTACGTTTCCGGACATGGGTTCATATTCAAAATATAATGTACTCACTCCCCTCTACAAGTCTTACGACTTTGTAATGTGAATTTCCAAATATCACGTGTAACATACAAATATATTTGTAATATACAAAGAGGATACGTTGTTCCAAGAACTCTCGGAAAGTTATTGACCTATTTAACTCAATTTCACATGATACTCTAATGAACATTCAGACTGGCATAGGCTATATATCTTTTTAACATATAAAATATGTAAATATATATGTAATATATAAATGGGAAACTTTTTTACCAGAAGACTCGAAAAGTTCTTAATCGTATTACCTCAGACTTTTATACGACACTCTAATGAACATAGTTACAGTTGTACAATATATATATATATATTTTTTTAATGTATATAAAATATAAATACATATTTACTATTGAAAGAGAAAGGTTGTTACCAAAACTCTCGAAAAGTACTTGACCGATTTACTTCTAATTTTTATCCAATACTCTAATGAACAGTCGGATAGTCATAGGCTATATATTTTTTAATATATATAAAATATATGTAACATATAAATATATATATAACACATGAAAGAGAAAAGATATTACCACAAGTCTCGAAAGGACTTGAACCAGTTACTTCAAATTTTTACGCCAACACTAATGAACATTCATGCGGCATGGCCTATATCTTTTAATATATATCTAACAAATAAAGAGGTTACTATGTTGCCAAAAATCTCGATAAGTTCTTGACCGAATTAGTTAAAATTTTTCACGGTACCTGTCTTGTGACCAGCATGAGAGCACATTGTAGAGCACGCACTGCTGTCCGAGACCGTCACAAATCGCCGTGACTGCAGTGTAATTACTGTCTTTGAATAAAGCTGTCATTTCTGTTTGTGTCATTGCGGATTTCTTTCGGTTAATGTCTGTTGTTCCTTCTATGCAAGGTCTAAGTTTCATCAAACTACGTTTCTTGGCAGCGCCACATCATGCGAAAGTTACTTTCGTCTTTAAGTTTTGCACACCAAGTGTCTACGTTTCTTGAGCGCTCATGGGAAATTTTTGTATATTTGTTTTGCTTCAGTATGTTAATTCCAATAAAAACTTTGTTCTGGAGTTTATATGAAATTTTATGCGCAATACATTGTAATCAAATGAGAGCGAGAATTTACAGCATATGTATCTTTGATTGCGAAATTATTTCATTGGCACTAGAAGAACTGATGTAAGTTACTATCATCGTTTTTGGAAGGATCACGCCTTCGAGACTCCATTATGCTAACAGCCAATAAAACGTAATTTAAGTTCTTTCTGTTGGGAAAATATACTCCCCATCAACCAAAAAAAGAAAGAAATGTGTTGGTCCGTTTTAACAGTGTTATAGTTTTCCATTATTCTTCATAGGACGTAGTTACCCAATCTATGGATGAATAACAATATATTATAAATTTATGTTCATATTATTGTATAAGAAACTTATTCTGAAATATAAGGCCTAAAAGATTATTCTTTTAATTATAACTTTGGAGACTATTAGTTTAATTAACTTCTTAAGCCCTTAGTATAATGAGAGTAAAGTAGAACATTGCTGAACTTCTCAAAAATACACTAAGTTTTGATGGTAATCCCGTACCCACTCATTTTCTACTTCCAAATTTACTGGGAGATGTTTATCATGGTGCAGATGGACAGCTAACCACTTGATGGCTCAAGTTCACAAACAAATGTGATACCTTCAAACTAGTTTTTGCGTTTATTTTCCTTGGATTCGGCCATGACCAATAGCTTTCAACAAATTACCCCACCATCGGCAATCACTTCATCATCATCATCAATTACTGGCCATTGCATACATGAGTAATACATTGGATGTAGGACAAGTTAAATTTGAAAAACAGAAAGAGAGAGAGATAGAGGCAGAGGGAGGGAGGCAGAGAACAGACAAATTTCAGCTTGGAAATTCCAAACATCAATTACAAATAAGAAACAATTAAAATGGTATATATTATGTAAAATATGAATTTCAGATTACAAGAACGGTATTTTATAATTCAACAATTTTTTTGAGAGGAAAAGCGCCGTGTCATCAGAAATGGCTTAAGAATATTTTTAAAGAAATTTTTATATAACTGCTTCTTTAAACGTTTAGATAGGCTATCAAATAATTTCACTGTTATGTGTGAAACATCTTTTTTTTTTTTTTTTTGGTACGACACTACTCTAGATTGAAATACAATTACACTACAGGTGCTGTTTGTGTTGTGGCTATTGACGTATTTATCTCAGTTGCCCAATTGTGTACAACAGATAATTATTTGAAAACAGGATGTATTAATGTACGTAAAGGCTAGACAGGCTGATAATTTTGCGGCTGAATGAAGCGCTTGACAGCATGATTCAAATTTCTTTAAGTTGTAAATAGCATAGAGAGCTTTTCTCTTTATCCTAAAGACCTTTCAGTTTTATTTCTTTTTCCTCTGAGGGCTGAGTTTCCCCAGGAGATTAGCCCACACTCGTGCAATGAATCGGTGCACGCACAAAAACGTCTTAATCATCTAATCAGTGTCATTCCTCTTGCACTTTGCAATAACACAAAAGGATCGTAACAAGCTTTTGAAAGTCTCATTTCAAGAGCGTTCAAATTACTGTCCCATTTTAAATTGTTTTGTAGCCATATTTCAGAATTTTAATTTTGATTACGAATTTCAGCAATTCATTGTGAAGACTTAATGACGTATCAAATTCTTGTAGGAATTGGAAACAGTGGGAATTTATGAGCATAGTATTTTTTCTTTATTTGTTATTACACTAGCTGACAAACCCAGCATTGCCCATGTGGACATTATGCCAGTTATTAGAAACGAAAACAAAAATTGAAATGTGTTTGCAGTGTAATAGATCGGAAAAAATTCATTTCCATGTATTGATGAAAACGCCTTTGAAATTTTGAAACAGCCATACAAAGAAATGTGCATTTGACGTAAGGACCACGAAGAGGAGATACGTGAAACTAGGACTCATGCGGAGGCATACAGACAGTCGGCATTCCCCCGTTCTGTTTGCGAGTGGAACAGGGTACTCTCCGCCACGCACGTACGGTGACTTGTGGAGTATGTATATGGATGTAGAAGCATTATGTACAAATGTGTAAGTACATGTGCTCTGAAAGTCTACAACGTCTCTTCATAGCTCTGTTGTTTTTGCCTACAGCCGTTTGCGCTGCTAGGTGTCAGGGATTTCAATAAGTTGACTCGATTTTAGGATTCTCTTAATAGGAAAGAATAAATGTTTGAAAATTATATGCATGATGTGGCTCTTTTTCACGCATCTCTGAGTTTATGACATCATATCTCTTGAACTATGTGTCGTATAATGATCTATTTGTACAAGTACATTCATCGGCATATGTGGACACTGTCTGCGAAATACTTTGCGGATAGAGGTAGGAGCAAAGAAGTGACAAATTTAAACGTCATGCATGATGCGGCATTTTTTCACGCATCTCATTTTATATGACGTCATGTCTCCTGAACTATGATAGGTGGGTGGTTCTTACCCCTATAAGGATTGTTGCCTGACAATAAGGGAGGTATATACCAAGATTGGGGTGAAGTCGGCACAGTAGTCTAGGAGGAGATACCTAACATACACATACATACATCAATTTTTATGATATGTATGGCGTATTTTGTTGAAGCCAGCAAGTAACCAGATACACTGAAGTGCCTAGTGCTGACTACATAGACATTTTATCTGCTGCTGTAATTAAAATGATGGCGTCATCTACAAATACAGTATTTTTTCTTCGCCAAACTCATTTACATCATCACTGAAAAGAAGGAATAATGGAGGTCCCAGGCGAGAGCCTTGTAGTACACCATACTTAATCAGTGATTCGATTTATACTGGAATATTTCAAACCCTACCAAAATAAAATAAAATGATACAATAAGGCAATATGTCGAAATCTAAGAACTGTTTCTAGTATTCTCATCTCGTGAACCACTGCGGTATAAAAGAGGTCCAAAGAAGGGCATAGTGGACTTCCGTACATTAAACAGTGTAATCGACAATTTCAACAGAGAGTTATTATTTACGTATTGCTTTTGAATTGTGAAAATAAAATGTTCTACGTCGCGCAACTGGTACTTCTTACAAGCCCTTTACCATTTGATGTCATATCTTGAAATATGTACGAGGGCGTGCTGAAAAGTAATGCCTCCGAATTTTTTATTCTGTTCTTAGAATCGGCTGAGGTATTGTCGCATATTACTCGGCTGACTTCCCCGCTTCGCTGACGCAAGTTGTAACCCTCACTCGCTAGAGAGCACCGAATTAGAGCGTGTAACATGAACTTGTGCAACGTAACTATGTCGGAGCGTGAGAAACAGCGTTTTTTAATCGAAAGCGCAGAAAACTTGTCTCCAATTGAAATCCGTAGAAGAATGGAAGACGTGTACGGCGATGATTGCACCGACATCAGTAATGTGCTCGAAAAATCCGCTCGGGGTAGCCGCGCGGTCTGGGGCGTCTTGTCACGGCCCGGGCGGCTGCCCCATCGGAGGTTCGAATCCTCCCTCGGGCATGTGTGTGTGTGTGTGTGTTGTCCTTAGTGTAAGTTAGTTTACGTTAGATTAAGCAGTGCGTAAGCTTAGGGACCGATGATCTCAGCAGTTTGGTCCCATAAGACCTTACCACAAATTTCCAAATTTTGCTCGTAGAGAAGGAAACTGTAGTGCTAAGCTCAACGTTTGCTACAGAGCACGAGGTGGACAACCGTGTACGGCAACCGACGAGACTCATCGGAAACAGATCAAAATCGTCGGATTACACAGACACAGCTCTTAGGTAAGTGTGGCATATCACGAGAGCGTGTACAGGCCATCTGTGCAGGCATGCGGTTCGGAAAACTGTGTGCACGGTGGGTTCCTCAATCCCTCCTTCCTGACATGAAACGGAGAAGATTGGACATCTGTCAACAATTTCTTTTGCTTTGTGAGCGTGAGGGTGTGGGCTACTCAATAACATTGTGGCAGGTGATGAAAGCTGGATTCACCATTATGACCACGAAAACAAGAGACCATCACTGGAGTTCCACCACAAAGGATCGTCGACGCCAAAAAAAGTTAAAGAGCTTGCCATCAGCAGGCAAAGCCACGGTTACAGTGTTCTGGGATGTTGAAGGTGTGGTGCACATGGAACTCGTGCCTAAAGGCAGCATCATAAACTCTGCAAAGTATTGCGAAACCCTCTGGAAATGAAAGCACGAATTCGAAGAGTTCGTTCACACATGGAGCACCTTCTCCTTCAGCATGACAATGCCGACCACATACGAACGCTGCGACATCTGTAACAATACTACACCTTGGGTTCACTGTCATCGATCATCCTCCATACAGTCTCAACTTGGCCCCATCCGATTTTCAGCTGTTTCCAAAATTAAAGAAGACCTTCGAAGGCTTCACTTTAATAGTGATGAAGCGGTGCAGGCAGAGGTGAGGTTGTGGCTCTGTCATCCAGGTCTAACATCCTACAGCGACGGTATCAACAAACTGGTATCTCGGTGGGAGAAATGTGTTCGTCGCGTGGGTGACTATATGGAGAAACAAATATGAAGACATGAATATGTAGAATGTTAGTAAACTTCGCCTTGTGTAAAAAGCTTTAAGAGTTTTCACATTAAAAAATTCGGTGGCATATTTTTCAGCACGCATTTGTAGGAAGAACAGATGACTTGGATGCGTCATTCGCTCTAGGCTGGTGCACGGCAAGCGTTTTCGTGCCGCTATCAATAGATAAAGGCATGGAGAATTATCGGCTGCCTGCGATAAGAGCGGGCCGACTCAGCGCGCCTGCCCGCAATGCGACATCGATCACGGCGCCACGCCCACGTTTCCATGGCAGCCCTCTGGTGTGCGCCGCTTTGATTCCGTGGCAGGTCCACGGCCGCAGATTCACGGCTGTGGGCGAGAACCAGTGACGCCCGCCATGCACCGCCTCTCCCGTCTCTCGTCTCCCGTGTCGTGTTACCCACAGCGTACAGTGGCTTCGGTTTACAAGCTGCACTACAAGCAGGGCCGGTTAGCGTGCACACGGCGCTAGCATTCGCCTCCGGCGCTTCGAGTTGCTCTGCAAGTTGCTTAGTCTTCCTTCACTAACAGTGGGAAAATTTGTCTTTCTCTCAAGTCTTACAATTATCTGTAACTATCGAATCCGGCAAAGCTTCACAATTGCTAAAAACATTTGGGAATAGGATGTACATCCTAATCTCTGTCTCCCCTCGCTCTCTGTCCATCACCTCCACTCCTCTTATTGTCCGTCTCCTCTTCCTCCACTCTCTCCGTCAATTTCCTCCTCCCTCTCTATCTGTCCGTGTACTCTCCCCTCTCTCCATCTCCTCCTTCCCCTTTTTCTGCATATCTCCTCCTTCCCCCTCTCCATGTCCATTTCCTTCCACCCCTCTCTGTCCCTCTCATCTTCTGCCCTCTCCCTGACCTTCAGCCACGTTTATTGTCATCGCAAATTCGGATTTCTTAGTAGTATTCTAATCACAAGCCGATAAGCCACAAACACGACTTCTCTATTTTCTGTGAAGAACGACTGCGAGGAAGAAAACAAAACAACACATTGTTTCATATACAATTTTAGTTTAAAACGTATGTAATTAGAAGAGCATATATGGGAGAAACAATTTGTCTAATGGTTTAAATGCCCTAATTAAAAAACAGGACCGCACATTTTCACTGTAGGTTTTAAGGGAAAGCCTGTATATTGTTATTTGCAGAAGATATACCCTATATCCGTCAGATAGTTTATTAGAGTAACGTGAAAAATTTGAAGTAAACCGGTCGAGAAAGTTTTGAGACTTTTTGCTAAACACATTTCCTCTTTCTATATTAAATATATATTTATATATTATACACATTAAAAAATGTATAGCCTCTTTCCATCCGAATGATCATTAGAGTATCGTGTAATAATCTGAAGTAAATCGGTAAAGTATTTTCGAAATTTTTTTCAACAACGTTAAACAGCGACTTCTTTTTACACAGTAGTAGTGATAAAGTACTGTCTGAAAATAGCTGCACAAATATTCAGTCAGCTGTCGATAAGATTTGAAAGCGTCGCAAAGATTGGCAACTCGCTTTAAATGTTCAGAACTGTAAAATTGTACCCGTCAGTAAATCCAAATAACGTCGCATCCACGACTACAACATTAGTAGTTCACAATTGGTGTCAGCCAACTAACACAAATTGCTAAGCGTAGGGATAAGAAATGGAAGGATCACATAGGCTTACTCGTACGTGAAGAAGGTGGTAGACTTCCACTTCTACATCCGTACTCTGCAAGTCACTGAAGTGCATGGTACCGAATACTTTCTATTTTACCTGTTATTACGGCCTTGCAACTCAATTTTCCTGTAGAGCAAGAATAACTGTTTAAACGGCGATGTAAACGCTCTAATTAATCTAATCTTGTCCTCACGATCCCTACGGGAGCAATACGTAGGAGGTTGTAGTATATTCCTAGAGTCATTTTTTAAAGCCAGTCCTTAAAACTTCGTAAACAGACTTTCTGAGGATAGTTTGCATCTGACTTCAAGTGTCTGCCAGTCTGTTTACAAATAGTCTTTCACATGCTGACCGCCCATGTACGGAGGAGATATGTATACCCTAAACTGCATCTTATCTGGGGCGATGTTAAGATGTGTTGTTCTAATGTCTGAAAATGTATCGACATCCAAAGAGTTCGTTAAATGCCATATGCTCCTAGGTTCTGATCTGAGATTACTTCAGCGATGCTTTTGTTTTATTTATTTTATCTTGAATGGAGTGTCATCGACAGGAGTAGAAGTAGCTTCAGGTGTTGCCCAGTGAAGTATATTGGGCCCTTAATGTTCAAATTGTACAAATGTATTAATGACGTGGCAGACAATGTTGTAGTGACCTTCTACTTTTCTTATCAAATGATGCAGTTATCTGTAGTCAAGTACTGTCTGAAACTAGCTGCACAAATATGCAGTCAGATGTTATAAGATTTCAAAGCCCTGCAACGATTAGCAACTTACACTGAAGTGACAAAAGTCATGGAATACCTAATATCGTGTCGGACCGCCTTTTGCGGCGCATAGTGCAGTAACTCGACGTGGAATAGACTCAACAAATGTCTGGTAGTATCCTGCAGAAATACTGTGCCTTGCCGCCTCTATAGCCGTTCATAATATCGAAAGTTTTGCTGGTGCTTGATTTTGTACACGAAGGGAGCTCTCGATTGTGTCCCACATACGTTTTATGGGATTAATGTCGTGCGGTCTGGGTAGCCAAATCATTCGCCCGAATTCTCCAGAATGTTCTTCAAACCAATTGCAACCAATTGTGGCCCGGTGACAATTCTATCGTTATTTGGGTGCATGAAGTCCATGAATGGTTGCAGATGATCTTCAAGTAGCTGAACGTAACCATTTCTAGTCAATGATCGGTTCAGTTGGACCAGTGGACACAGTCCATTTCCTGTAGACACATCCAACACCATTATAGAGCCACCATCAGCCTGCACAGTCCATTGTTGACAACTTGGGTCCATGGCTTCGTGAGGTCTGCACTACACTCGAACCCTAGCATCAGCTTTTACCAACTGAAACCGGGACTCACCTGACCAGGCTACGGTTTTACAGTCATTTAGTGTCCAACCGTTATGGTCACGAGCCCAGGAAAGGCGCTGCAGGCGATGTCGTGCTGTTAGCAAAGTCATTCGCGTCAGTCGTCTGCTGACGAAGCCAAATAATGCCAGATTTCGTCGCACTGTCCCAACGAATACGTTCGTCGTACGTCCGGTATTGATTTCTGTGGTTATTTCATGTAGTGTTGCTTGTCTGTTAGCACTCACAACTCTACCAAATGCCGCTGGTCCAGGTCGTTAAGTGAAGGCCTTCGGCCACTGCGTTGTCCATGGTGAGAGGTAATGCCTGAAATTCCGTATTCTGGGCACACTCTTTACACTGTGGACCTCGGAATATTGAATTCCCAACGATTTCCGAAATTGAATGTCCTATACGTCTCACTCCAAGTATCATTCCACGTTCAAAGTCTGTTAATTCCTGACGTGCGGCCACAAAGACGTCGTAGACCTTTTCACATGAATCACCTGAATACAGATGGCAGCTCCGCCTATGCACTGCCATTTTATACCTTGCGTCTGCGACACTGTCGCCATCTGTATATGTGTCCCACGAATTTTGTGTCACTTTAATGTACTTTCGCGAAATAGAGGTGTAAGCCCGAAGTTAATCTACATCAGTGAGCGTACTGAGCAGCAGCTCGCTCCTCGGAACTCAATCATCAATAGTGGGAGCAGAGGTTGTTGCCACCGTATGCTGCTCTCTCTCTCTCTCTCTCTCTGTCTCCCTCTCTCTCTGTCTCCCTCTCTCTCTCTCTTCCGTTTCCTTCACCCTTGGTGTGACTACTGTAGCTGAATTTCCAGAAGGGACGCATCATCACTCGGTGACGTCCGTTTAGCTGCGGTTGGCGACCAGCGCCCATGTGTTTTTGCTTGCGTTCTCCCTAGGAATCCTGCACATTACTCAAAGTTCAGGATTATAATGTTATCGTAACGTACTTATTAATGCATTATACTCACAATGACATATGTGTAAGTTCCTTTTTATGTATTATCCTTTCACAGTTAGCTGATCTTTGAATGTTCTGTGCTCTAATGACAGTTACCTACAATATACAGTTTACTTAAAAAGCTGCAAATTATTTTGATTGATTAACGTATTTTACAATCCACCTCGTATGCGTAATCCCTTTTATTTTTTACTAGTCGAACTTGTACCACTATATTTACATCGTAAATTGTTCGTCATATCCAGATTATTAGGTTAGTTTGTCAGATGACATAGTCGGTAATGAACAGATGCATCACTCCTGCTTTCATCCATGCATCTGTTAGTTCATGTACATGCCTTAAAATAATAATATTTCCCCCTAAGAGGAACAATAAAGTGAAGATAACGTGCAACCATTACACACAAGGTGCTCTAATGCCAGTCAGCTAGCAGTCTTTACATCCTTGTGCGTACTTTCTTCCATCTCCTCCCTGTCCTCCCTCTTCTTGGCCAGGGTGCCATCGATGATTCTCATTATTGTTCTTACATTTGGACGGCACGCACATACAGCAAATACTTGATCTGTGAACGTTAATTTTACACCAAACTTTTACACACAGCATACCCCTGTATTCAACGTCGATATATGGAACAACAAAATTCATATAACTTATAAACATATCTAATTGTTTTCTTCTTCTTGCCCCTTTATTTATTTGTGGTCATATTGCAGCAAAGACTGTCTGTACGTTTTCTCTCTCTTTCTAATTTTTTAAATACAAGACTCCCGTTTGTAATTGATGTTTTTCTCCTGGCGTTTTCTTGTAATCCATGTGTTCCTTCCATTGATTCCTATTTTCTTGGTCTCCGTTAGATCAGTTTCCACTGTAAACAGAAAAATACACAAACGAAAAATTTCAAATGATCTTCCACTCGAGTCATGAGTTTCACTGTTACTTGTAAGATTTGTAATGGGCGGTTGGTCGTCGTAATGTAGGGTATGGGTACTGGATCGTCTCATTTCGTATTGCCTTTTCAAACCACGTAAGCCAAGAAAATTTCTTAAAAAATGCAATACCCGCACCAACTTATCACGAAGACCCACACCCACTTTTGATGCCTGACGAATTCACAACACTCAATTCACTTCTCAGCTTGGTCCTGACGCTCCCATGGGACGGGAATTAACTACAAAATTGTCTCTTCGCTACAGGGTCCTGACGTTGCTCTGGCATGAACAAAACTTGTACTATATCACTGCAACTCCTTCCACCAGCTAATGCGAATGCAACTCCTTCCACCAGCTAATGCGAACTACAAAATCAAGCACAAATCAAACACTCCTCTCTATATTAGATTACAAAAAGACAGAACCTTCCCCATGACTATTATAAGAGATCACCTCTTGCTAAATCATTACTGCTTTCTTCCCAACCCTCATATACGGGTCGTCACCTTGCTTGTGAGATCTCTCATATTATTAACTAGATCGGCACTTATTTTGCCGCCACAACATCTTACACAAACTATGTTCCTCTCACTATTAGTATAAGGACCGCGGAGACAAGAACAAAGACATCTAAACAATCATTCTTCCAGCGCTCCACACGCGAATGGACAGGGTGACATCTTAATACATAGTACAATGAGAAATACCCTCTGTCATGCATTTCATAGTGATTTCCCGAGTACAGATGTAGCAGAAGATGTCTACCGACTGCCTGCTGGTGAACCGTCCTTCATATCTTGACATATAACAACCGCAAACATTTTAACTATCGTCAGCTCGTTATTATCAGTGGTATCATTACAGTCTCTGCTCCTAGGATTTGAATCGCAGTTTGTTTCGCCTTAGTAACAGCACTGTCGAAGAGTGTAATCTATACGGCGTACCGTTTTTTTTTTCAGTCGCTATAGTACTATGTGAATTACAATATTGTTTCTCCAGTGACCGTCATAGCTGTGTCTCTGTGTTCATTCACCGGTTCCCTTTGACGAGGGGTGTAACGTTCGTCGTGTCTGAAGTATTCTGTAAGTTGCACGTTGCCTTCCTGGATAACACCAGAGCAGACCACTTCAGGGAAGTTGGCGAACCGTTCTGTGTCACAGGAAACGGGGCTTATCTCTGGAGTTATAGTAATAATAATAATAATAAATAACAATAACACTTCAACGACAGGATGTGCAAATTTCCATTGGGTTGGATGGCTGTTGAAACGAAACAGTTACTAGTGGGCA
This sequence comes from Schistocerca nitens, assembly GCF_023898315.1. Taxonomy (NCBI): domain Eukaryota; kingdom Metazoa; phylum Arthropoda; class Insecta; order Orthoptera; family Acrididae; genus Schistocerca; species Schistocerca nitens. The sequence continues at coordinate 249,069,525 of NC_064618.1, read as the reverse complement.
ACGTCTGGAGCATATGCCACACCTTAGTCTTAGTAGGCATCCTTAGGTACGCGGAGCTATGCCTTAGTCGGCTTGTACGAGCGAAGTCGCTCGTGAGTACGAAATGGGAAACATCATTCCCATAAAAGTCGCTGCTAGCAACTTTGCGGGGTTGTTGTGCAGCACTGACGACCAACTCGATAAACGTACTTCGATGAGAAGCTAAAGCAAAAATAATACTCGCAGAACACAGACCTTTACTCAGAATCCATTCGTAAGTGGCGAACGAGAAGAAGAAAGTACTTTTCAAAAAACAACACCTTTGTGTATACAGAAAGCACTGTAAGATATTGCTTGACCGCCAAAAACCGTGAAAAGAATTTTAAGTTGTACCTTTTCTCAGAAAAACCACTACCTACTATCAGGCAACTGAGTTTTGAAATGCCAAATGCCTTAGAGAGTATATGTGGTCGAGCTGGAGATCCAAAACCTCGCGAATTACCGAAGATGTAACGGGGTTAAGATAGCATGCATTAATCGTAACAGAAGAGAATTGAAGTGAAGTTTGTAATGTTAGAACTATCACGAAAAAAAGCAAAACTTGAGCTTCAGAAGACAACAGCGTTTGTGTGAACTTTCGACACAGCAATCCGCCCAAAATTTATTACACGTGATTTTATTCACCTAAATACAAGGCCCCACATACCTGCTCTGTCGAGATGTTTTAAATTAAATGATTTCAAATTTATGGCCTGGATTTGAGCCACCATCTTTCCGAATGTGCCTCAAGTCTCTTACCACCCCACCACGTCGCGGAATGAATTCGATCACAGATTCAGTGATAAACTTTTGGAGCTTGTCACATTTTAAAATATCCAAAGATAAGACAGTAAAGTGATAATAAATGTGTAACAGCAACAGCGTGAGCCTACCGCATTGGGTGGGCTGCCAATAGCTTTGGCTATTGAACATGTGTAGGGTTTCATGGATCGAAGGTTAAGATGCGTAAATCCCGAGCGTGGAACAGTTGAGGAATTAGTCGATGTGTTACAAAACATCTGAAACAACATCCCCCGGGCTTACATCAATTCCTTGATCCACAGCTGTACTCGACGATGGCAAGCTGTCATTGAAGCTAGAAGTGCCACAAAATTTCAGTTCATTCGAATCATTAAAAATGGTTTAAATGGCTCTGGGCACTATGGGACTCAACATCTGTGGTCATAAGTCCCCTAGAACTTAGAACTACTTAAACCTAACTAACCTAAGGACATCACACACATCCATGCCCGAGGCAGGATTCGAACCTGCGACCGTAGCAGTCGCGCGGTTCCTGACTGAGCGCCTAGAACCGCTAGACCACCGCGGCCGGCCTCGAATCATTAAAAAATCATTAAAATCAAGGTGTGTAGCTTACCCTCCCTGAAAATAATTTGATCGTGCATCAAAATAAAACGTCACTGCACTAGCGCTTGCTGTCCGCGTGCAAGGTCTGAGGGGCGTCGTAAGAGCTGCCTGTCCCACCAGCACCTAGGAATTGGTGAATGGGTGTCTCTGCACAGGAAAATTTTTAAGGCACCCAACAAAGGCGCGCATGTGGCACTGAGGGTGTTGCCAAACTGGGGCGTCTTATAGGGACACTTTACCCTTTCATTTACACGCAAGTCACTGTCGCAGTCCCCCCCTCCCCCTCCTCCGTGCACGCGCCACAAGAGAGCAGGAAGAAGGAGTGATGAAAAGCATAAACACCCTTCGGATCACATTCGAATTTCGTCGAATGGCCTTGAACAGTTCGTATTGGTTCCACGCTACATACCACAGTAAAAAACTTCAGTCACGTTGTCTTGCATTCCAAAGGGCTGCAGCACAACGATGCCCGTAGAGAAGGGTTGAATCATCCAGCGGGTGTTAGCAGTGTCAAACGTTCTCCAGAACGTCACCCTGTTGCGCATCGCACTGCAAGCTGTCGTTTTCGACCGCGAAATCTGTGGAAATGAAAGCTCCAAATGAAGGTATGGTTTGATTCACGCTCTGTATGACACCTGCTGTGGCCTTCTCGTGTCGATTCTGAGGAGCAATGTATCCGAAATGTTTTCCTCTGGCACCCATCAGAAAAGCGCGTGATTTCAATGCTCGGTATCGCAGTTCTGACCTCCCTCGCAGAGGCGTCAAGAGATGTGGTCAGATGTGGATAAGGGAAGGTGTGACGACCTTCCCAAGGCGTGATACGTTCACGGTGGCACTGGGCAGACTTGTGGTGAAATGTGATGACGATGTTACATCATTAACGCACTTTACACTGCAGGTGAACTTTTGAGCTCCGACCTATCTTTGGACGTGTCAAAACGTTGTTGTTTGAAGCATCGCCGAGCCCGAGAGTGATGTCGCAGAGTGCGGCACGTTGGCACCATTACAGAGGGTGTTTATAGGCACCGTAGAGTCAGATTTCGTGTTTCTGCTTCGCAATGGAAGAAAACGAGGGGGTTTCAAAAAAGTGACTCATTAATTTGGTTGCGCAGTTTATTTGGATTCACAATATCCTTGGATAGCTGTACCCAAGGGACCTACAAAGAAACCTTGCTGTAGGCTGTCATCACTGGTCCGAAACAGATGTCTCCAAAACATAATTCTGCGTTTTCTGGTCGTTGCAATAGGTTTTTTCAATTTTCATACAGATATCATCATTGCTTCTGTATCTGTATTTATCGTTCTATTTTATTAGTCCCAGGATATTTCTCAGGATTTTCATTTCTCTCTTTCTCCTCTTCAAATCAAATCAAAGCACTAAGCTGCGTATAAACATTATGCTTTCATCACTATAATGTAATATTGTAGCTCTGTTTGAGAGAAAATATATTTCTTGTTGTACACATCTTTAGGTACTGACAACAGTTTCCATCTTTGTTTCGCTAAATTTATTGGTCTCTCTGTTACGGCCATTCTTTTATATTATTTCATCAAAAAAGTTGCAAGCGAAAATCGTTGTCATACTTCTCATAGTGGAATACATGTACCGGTACTGTTGTTGCTAAGATTGTATGGTAGGAAACTTTTAAATGTGTTAGTGTGAACCAAAACAAGAAAAAATGTTTAATATACATGGGCTCTAAAACGCGCATGCTTGAGCATCTACGAGCGCTTGTTCATTTTCGCTGCTGTGAAACATATCTCCTCTATTGAACAAGTGCTCATACCTCGTAAGGAATGCTTGTTAGAGCCTGTGTTTCTTAGACTTTTTTCTTGTTTTGGTCCACTGAAACTTACCTACCCTACAATGTTAGCAACAACAGTACCCGTACATGTAGTCCACCATCAGAGGTATCAGAACGATTTTGACTTATAACTCTCGACTCGTCCGTTCCCGAACCAAGGTGATTTACCTGAGATTTATAGTTACCTTTCTCTATCATTCCTGAAAGTCTGTAACGTCATCACGGAATCATCCACATATATAGACATCGGGTCCTATAACTTCGACGCTCTGTAGCTTAGTTGGATGACGTTTGCGGACGGTGTTCCTATCCTCATTTTATTCTTCAAGACATCCTCTATATCCCCTAGAAGTTTGTCGGTATAGTTTTGAAACACCGTGTAAATCCTGTCTTTATGAAAGCTTTTTAAGATCGGTTTTTTCTACAATTCATTTCAAAATATTGGTCTTTCTTGTTGCCACTTCTTTGTTTTCGGATAATACCTCCTCACATCATTTTAGATATGAAATCGTTAATATCCTGTTCGAACTTACTGAAAAAGAAATGTGATCGTCAAGGTCAGCGCTTCAGTTGATATACAGTTTCGAGCCAAAATCTTATGACCACTGCCCACCGTGAGCCTATTATCGTTGCGAGGATGTGATTCTAGCAATGACACGGCTCGTAAATGAGAAATTGATTGACTTAAGCGACTTTGACAAACGACAGATTATTATGACCTGGCGCTTGGAAACGAGCGTCTCGGAAACGGCACAAGTATTCGGCTGTTGGCGTGCTACTATCTAGCAGCTACGGAAAGTGGCTGAGGGACGGTGAAACCACGAGTACGTGACAATGTGTTGGACGACCTTGCGTCATCACAGAACTTGGAGGTCGGAGGCTTGCCCACTCTGTAAAGCAGGATAGGCCACAGTCTGTGGCGGAACTGAGATAGGGTAGAGTGGTGGTGCAGGTACAAGTGTTTCGGAGCACATCGTTCAGTGCACATTGCTGAACATGAGGCACCACAGCTGACGGGTCCTAAGTGCTCCATTGTCGACCTAACGATATCGTCAATTTCGACTGCAGAGGGCTCGGGATCATCGAGATTGGATGGTGTATTAATGGAAACGAATCGCTTGGGAAAATTAATTACGCTTCTTATTACACCAGATCAATGATAGTTTCCAGATACACCGACATCCAAGTGAACGGCTACTCGAATCATGCTCCGCGTCACAGTCCCAGGTCAATGAGGGCAGTATTACGCTGTGTGTGTTGGGGGGGAGGGGGGGGGTATAACCTATGCTCCTATGAAACCTGTTGTAGTAATCGAATGCACCATGACAGTTTCAGATTATGGGAACTTTATTAGGTACCAACTGCATCCTTCGTGCTAATATGATTGGGAGAAAAGGAAGTATTCCTGCGAGTACAGTAATGAATTTAGTTCAGAAATACACATATAAACTGAAAGGTTAACTCTCACTGTTCCTATGGTATTCGCAGATGTGCGATATGGGCTCCATTTGTGACGCTGCAGATGTCTGTCCGGTAGTTCGTTTTCAGGCAAACCTGTTTCGACGTAGCCTGGGCAGTGGAGTTAAGCGCGACGACTATCCGGTGCCTTAGCTGCTGTAAGTCCTGTGGCAAAAGTGGTATGTAAACAGTGACCTTCACACATCGCTAGAACAAAAAATCCACTGGCGTAAGATCAGGCGACCTGGGTAGCCCGTAACGTGAATGGCACATCATTCGACCGAGCACGACCAATCCAACCCTGTGGAATGTGTTTGCTGAGGTAGTTATGTACGAAGTTACGCCAATGTGGCGGGACTCTGTCCTGCTGCAAAATGAAGTCTGCTGTCTTTTGTGCCAACTAAGCCAACAACCAGAGAGAAAGCATATCGAGGTTCAAAAATGGTTCAAATGGCTCTGAGCACTATGGGACTCAACTGCTTTGGTCATAAGTCCCCTAGAACTTAGAACTACTTAAACCTAACTAATCTAAGGACATCACACACATCCATGCCCGAAGCAGGATTCGAACCTGCGACCGTAGCAGTCGCACGGTTCCGGACTGCGCGCCTAGAACCGCGAGACCACCGCGGCCGGCCATATCGAGGTATGTTATGTAGGCTCTGCGAAGAAGAAAGTACCAAAGACTCTGCGGTTGGCTATGGCACAGAAAACATTAAGTTTCGGAGAGTCACGTTCACGTTCCAGAGAGACGTTCGGCTTTTGCGTACCCCATATTCTCAAGTTATGCTTGTTCACTCTGCCACTTAACTGAAATGTCGCTCTATCAGAGAACACAAGTCTGCCTCCGAAACCATCCACTTCCATCCATGCTTAAAAATCAATGCATAATTGCCTCCGTTTTGGTTTGTCGGCTGGTTTCAGCACCTCCAACATTTAAATTCTATAAGCGTTGAACTGCAGTGGATTTTCTGGGGCTTCGATCGTACATCGTACGAATGTTTACCATTACCTCATTCTCATTGTTTTCTTCTTACATATGCATCCTGTCTCCTCGATTTGTTTTGCCCATCTAGCATGTTGTGACGGTGTAACGCCGCCTTACCAGACTTTATCCGAAAATGTCTTTCAACAACGATTATTGGATATTTTTTTTTATTTTATGACACAATACGCCTTCTCTATCGGTGATTCTACTATTTTGAATACTAACACTAGGGATGAACCAAAATGGCGAGTTTCCCTTGTTTCATTGTTGCCAATCTAAACTGTAAGAGTTAATCTTTCAGTGTATGTGTCTATTTCTGAAATAAATTCATTAGTGTAGTCACAGGAATATTTTCTTTATGTCCCATTCGTTTTGGATCACTTGTATATCTTTCCAGAAGACAATGGCATCATCCAACTGGATAACTGTCTGCGTCACGAGGGCAGAGTCGTACTACAATATCTGGGGAGCATCTTGGTGAAATAAGTCCAGCCTGTAACTTATGGGAAGTGCGTGGCTTGTGCGTAGAAAACTGGAGACTCATACCTCCGGAAATATACCAAGGACTTGACGAATCCATGCGACGCAGAATCGCTACTGTACTACGTAGAATCGCTACTGTATAGCGTTCCAAAAATGGACCACGTTATTAAGCAGTTGGTAATAATTTGGCTCATCAGTGTGGTTCGCAGTAGATATGTGTGCTACAGCTTCCAAGGTGCTCTTGATTCGGGAACTATTTTTGTGCGCTATAACATCCAAGGTGCTTTGGATTCGCGGAATGTGCTACAGCTTCCAAGGCGCTTTTGATTCGTGACCTTTTTTGTGTGCTACAGGGTCCAGGGCGCTTTTGATTCATGGGATTTTTCGGGATGTGTTATAGCCTCCAAAATGCTTTTGATTCGTGGACTTTTTTTTTCAATTTTTAGATCGTCTTCCAACCTTAGAGAATACACACGCCAGATGCCGATGCAATTCGGAGACTGGGGAAATGGGCATTAACAATGGGTTTAAATGTTTGGTCACTATTCGCCATTCAGACAATGTACAGTACGTCTTAACAGCAGTCATTAACAAAGCAGAATATCTATTATAGTATTATCCACTCTACATTCCAGAATGAGCCAGTCTTCGGCTTTGTTACTCAGGGTTCCAAGCATGTGAGAGAACCATGATTGACTGTTAGGGAACTTTCATAAACAGATGTCCATCAAAAAGTTTCCTGCTCATAATGGCCTCTTATTTTTCACATGGGAAGTCACAGGCATTGGGGGATTATTTCTCTACCTCACACCATTCTTGGCGCTGGGAGAAGTAAAAGTCCAAAGTTATATGCTATAGAAGTAAAATACAAGCTGCAAGTTAGCAATGCATTGATTTGTCATTTTCAAATGGACACTAAAGCGTCATTTCGATATTACCATTATTGCGTGAGGAGATGACAATTCTCTAAGTTCACGGCTAACTGATTATTGCTGTTTGCTGAGACGTATTGAGTAATGGTGCCTAACTCACCTTTCAGTTACTTATATTATTACATTGCAATAAACAACAACCACAGATTAGGAAAAACGGCAACGCAGTTATTATAACAAGAGAAGTATTAGAACAGTAATGAATTTTAAGATACGAATGAGAAAACAGTTCTTGGAAGTGTGTGACAAGCGCAACGGAGCTGAAGTTAACAACTTGTTGCTAAAAGACTTCGGCAGTGTGTAAGAGCACGCGATCCAGGTTGTTGATAAGTTTCCCTTTACCGAACTGGCTACCGTCTGTGTCAACTAGGGAGGCGTCCGGGAGACCAGAATGAAATGCAAAACTGCTCCCCAACTGAGAGATGCATAGCCCGCTGTCTCGCCTACTTCCGCTGAGTATACGACAGCTCGGAGTAGAGGTATGCGCCACCATCTCTCAGCCGATTTGACTATGGATAGGCTCGTGAACGGCGTTACGTTCAGTCCTTCATCATCCTGACGCCCATTTCGACAGCAGATTGAGTCGAAATGGGAGGAAAATATCTTTGCTTCTCTCGAGAATTAACGCAAGACATCCAGTCTGAAACTGAATGCCCTGCAGCCAGGCTTACTCAAGCTGCACATACGCGGTAAAATATTGGAATTTCAAAAAAAAGTTTCACTCTTCAGCGGAGAGTGTGCTGCCACTGATTTCTGTAGCGCATAAAAATGTGTGCTGTGCTCATAGGCTGTCTTCCAGCATGTTTCATTGAAGCATAGCAAAACCGCTTACTGCAAAACTTCGTGAAAATGAAAGTGCCCCTTCCAACAGATGCTACGATTCTATTGTGTCATGAAGATACGGAAATATACAAAGCCCTTTATGATTCTTGTGTGATACAGTAATGTGTGTTTATGAAATATCATGTACAGTCGGTGGTCACATAATCACTTTAATAACCAGATGTATGCTCCCCAATCTCTATTGATATCTTTTTTTACGTTATTTCGTCTATTGGTGATATCATGTCAGTATTCTGTAGCAATAAATATTTTGCCTGTGTGGATACTGTAAAATAATTTTAAATCATTGTTCAACTTTATATTGTGATTTCTCCGTGTAGATGGCTTTACCCTTGTACCAAGCTATTGGCAGTATCTTACAACAAACAGACCAAAGTCCGTCCCGGTAGCTGAGTGGTCAGCGCGACAGACTGTCAATCCTAAGAGCCCGGGTTCGATTCCCGGCTGGGTCGGAGATTTTCTCCGCTCAGGGACTGGGTGTTGTGTTGTCCTAATCATCATCATTTCATCCCCATCGCCGAAGTGGCGTCAAATCGAAAGACTTGCACCAGACGAGCGGTCTACCCGGCGGGACGCCCTCGTCACACGACATTTCATTTCAACAGACCAAAGCCAGGTAAAAGTAGAGAAAGAAAGACAACGGCTTTGTCGTGAGTGGCAACGCTCTAACAACTGAGCCTTCAAAAGAACTTGCTTATAATTTCGTTCTTCACCTGCTTCTCTGAAATGTCACATGAAACCCCTTTCTGCCTACTGGATGATTTGAATCGATCAGTGAGGCTGCATCGATTTTTCAGTAGAGAGAGCGTTACCCATGAAAGGGAACACGGACATTTGAGCCACTATCCGGCTTATAATTTCAATCTGTAGAGTAAGTTAATGTCTACAAAATTAGGAGCTAGTTAATAAGAGTGAAAGAAGGAAGACAAATGAAAACTTTAGTAAAAGAGGAGAAGTCATACAAATCAGCCTAACACCTATTAGTGATTTGCATTGTACAGATACGCAGTCCAGTCAGATTAATGTGATCAGCGTCTGTGTTCGACCTCAGTGTGCTAAAAATTGTTCAAATGGTTCTGAGCACTATGGGACTTAACATCTGTGGTCATCAGTCCCCTAGAACTTAGAACTACCTAAACCTAACTAACCTAAGGACATCGCACACATCCATGCCCGAGGCAGGATTCGAACCTGCGACCGTAGTAGTCGCGCGGTTTCGGACTGCGCGCCTAGAACCGCAAGACCACCGCGGCCGGCCTCAGTGTGCACTAACCACTTACAGACAGCTGGTAAAAGCACTATCAGTGGACGGTATATAAAGCGCAACATGGGGACGCGGAAAACAGTTCAGTCTGTCGTATACGGAAAAGGAGCAATTTATCTGATGTCCAAAAGGACACGATCATTGACTCTCGAGCCATTTCCGAAACGGTTAAGTGTGTAAACTGTTCGCATGCCGCCATGGTTAAAATATACTGTGCAGCCCAACATGGCACTATCCAAAACTGGCGTCGAGGTAACTGTGGTGCACCATGGCCCATAGATGGCAGGAGTGAGCAATCACCAACAATGCGACAATCTTCCAAAGAAGAAGCACCACTAGCCTTCACCCATAAGTGAACGCTGGAATCAGAATTTATCTTACAACGTCTACGACAAGACAAAGACAAACTCCCGTGCGGAAAAAGGTAGGAACCCTCACTAGCAATAATAATCTCAGAAACCGGTATAGTACGGTAAGCTAATATTTCCCGAGTTTCAAAGGATTCCAAACCGGCTCTTCCTGCATTATTACAAGCAACGAAAGCTACAGTTATCCATCCGTTACCCAAACTGGAAGAAGAAGAAACTTTCATTAACGAAAAATTGAAAGCAGTTGTTAATAAACGGCCCTTTTAAGGGCCACAAATACTACACATTGATCTTGCCAAAAGCCGAGAAGCGATTCTTCTTAGTGTTGTAGCTCTCTGGGGCACTCTGGGATGCTCTCTGGGAAGAAGGGAAAGCAGAAAGGTGGAAGGAGTGCATAGAGGGTCTATACAAGGCGATGTACTTGAGGACAATATTATGGAAATGGAAGAGAATGTAGATGAAGATGAAATAGGAGATACGATACTGCGTGAAGAGTTTGACAGAGCACTGAAAGACCTGAGTCGAAACAAGGCCCCGGGAGTAGACAACATTCCATTAGAACTGCTGACGGCCTTGGGAGAGCCAGTCCTGACAAAACTCTACCATCTGGTGAGCAAGATGTATGAGACAGGTGAAATACCCTCAGACTTCAAGAAGAATATAATAATTCCAATCCCAAGGAAAGCAGGTGTTGACAGATGTGGAAATTACCGAACAATCAGTTTAATAAGCCACAGCTGCAAAATACTAACGCGAATTCCTTACAGATGAATGGAAAAACTAGTAGAAGCCAACCTTGGGGAAGATCAGTTTGGATTCCGTAGAAATATTGGAACACGTGAGGCAATACTGACCTTACGACTTATTTTAGAAGAAAGATTAAGGAAAGGCAAACCTACGTTTCTAGCATTTGTAGACTTAGAGAAAGCTTTTGACAATGTTGACTGGAATACTCTCTTTCAAATTCTAAAGGTGGCAGGGGTAAAATACAGGGAGCGAAAGGCTATTTACAATTTGTACAGAAACCAGATGGCAGTTATAAGAGTTGAGGGGCATGAAAGGGAAGCAGCGGTTGGGAAGGGAGTGAGACAGGGTTGTAGCCTCTCACCGATGTTATTCAATCTGTATATTGAGCAAGCAGTAAAGGAAACAAAAGAAAAATTCAGAATAGGTATTAAAATCCATGGAGAAGAAATAAAAACTTTGAAATCTGCCGATGACATTGTAATTCTGTGAGAGACAGCAAAGGACTTGGAAGAGCAGTTGAATGGAATGGACAGTGTCTTGAAAGGAGGATATAAGATGAACATCAACAAAAGCAAAACGAGGATAATGGAACGCAGTCGAATTAAGTCGGGTGATGCTGAGGGAATTAGATTAGGAAATGAGACACTTGAAGTAGTAAAGGAGTTTTGCTATTTGGGGAGCAAAATAACTGAGGATGGTCGAAGCAGAGAGGATATAAAATGTAGACTGGCAATGGGAAGGAAAGCGTTTCTGAAGAAGAGAAATTTGTTAACATCAAGTATAGATTTAAGTGTCAGTAAGTCGTTTCTGAAAGTATTTGTATGGAGTGTAGCCATGTGTGGAAGTGAAACATGGACGATAAATAGTTTGGACAAGAAGAGAATAGAAGCTTCCGAAATATGGTGCTACAGAAGAATGCTGAAGATTAGATGGGTAGATCACGTAACTAATGAGGAGGTATTGAATAGGATTGGGGAGAAGAGGAGTTTGTGGCACAACTTGACAAGAAGAAGGGACCGGTTGGTAGGACATGTTCTGAGGCGTCAAGGGATCGCAAATTTAGCATTGGAGGGCAGTGTGGAGGGTAAAAATCGTAGAGGGAGACCAAGAGATGAATACACTAAGCAGATTCAGAAGGACGTAGGTTGCAGTAAGTACTGGGAGATGAAGAAGCTTGCAGAGGATAGAGTAACATGGAGAGCTGCATCAAACCAGTCTCAGGACTGAAGACCACAACAACAACATGGCGACTTACAACTAGAGATCGTCCAGCAGAATTTTATGTTGTATTTACTTGCTATGGGGAGTGCTGCGGCAGTAGTTTGTGTGGTAGCATGAGGATAGTAAACCTTATGGAGCAGTCCAAGTAGAGTCTTTGACTTAACAAAGAAAGTTTGTCTGAACTAAGTTAATACTGTATTACACACTCATGCGTGCAGTTCACTGAACGTCCCTTATTACATTGGGCTACAGTATGTTCATGGAGAGCAGGTAGCTGCAGAATATGTGCCATTTGTGTTAGCTTTATCCAAACCAGTAGCGCCAAGCCGGCACAAGAATATATGGCTCGTGGTAAGATGTCTTCACTCAATAATAACCACTTGCCAAGAAAAATTACTAGTCGTCGCAAAGAACTGAGTTGATGAGCTATTAGTAATCTCAGAATGCAGCAGAGTCTAGAAAAACTTGTTTCCACAAACACAAGCCGTTGCAAGCCGCTCAAACTGTGCAGCACTCAATCACGCAACTTGATATCGAACATTTAAGTAGAACCTTTTACAGACTTCCATTCCAGTTATCGCCGATAGAATTAAGTCTACCAATGCATGCTACAGAACTATTCCATCAACTATTCACTACTAACAGTAGTTGTATAGATCCTACTCGCAATAGATCGGTGATATATTAAACTTGATCCTGCGCCCTATTGCTGTTTACTTCAGGTATTTTCTTTTTTCCGACGCCCATATGTCATGCCAATATCCATATTGTGTCTAAAATCAGATTTCCTTCAATATGTTAGTTACTTATTTTACACAAATAGTTTCTTCACCGGTTAATGTGGGATGTGGAATTTTTATTTTCTTTTACGTTTGATTTAATGTTGTTGCTTTGTTGCGAATGGATGAAGGTCCCATTGTGAACATATGATATTTCTCTACCCAGCTTTCCTAGGACGAGAAACAACACTTTTACTTCCCACAACTTCAAGCTTTATTTTATTCGAGGTAATATAAGTATACAACTATTCTCTGCAAATTACTATAAGGTGTGTGGCAGAGTGTACTCTTCAGTTCAACATATATCATAGTTTCTATCCGTTATATTCACAAATAGAGTCTTCCCGTTCCTTTGTGTGAAAAGTTATTATGACGTCAAAAGGATTTCCTATCAGACGTAAAAACCTATCGATAGTAGACGTTATGCCGACGTAATGACGTTGACAAGAACTTGCGTAACCCAACACATCAGAAGTAGTAAATCATTGTCCACATACAACCTCAAGATTCATTTTAGGTCGGTAATGAGAAGTAACTAGTAGATCCAGAACCGCCATTGGTTTACACTGAGGTGACAAAAGTCGTGAGATACATCCTAATATCGTGTCGGACCTCATTTGCCTAGCGTAGTTCAGCAACTCAACGTGGCATGGATTCCACAAGTCGTTGGAAGTCCGCTGCAGAAATATTGAGCTATGTTACCTCTATAGCCGTCCGTAATTGCAAAAGGGTAGCCGGTGCACGATTTTCTGCACAAACTGACCTCTCGATTATGTCTCACAAATTTTAGATGAGATTCATGTCGGGCGATCTGCGTGGCCAACAACAGGACGGCGATATCAATAGTGCGCGTAGGACTGTCTCAAAGACAAGCCCAGACGCTGCTGTGCGCACAGTACGTCGTGTGGCGCCGAGTGACAACACCTGTACACTGAGGTCACAAACATCATGGGACAGCGATATGAACATATACAGACGACGGTATTATCGCGTACACAAGGTATAAAATGGCAGTGCTTTGGCGGAGTTGACATTTGTATTCAGGAGATTCATGCGAGAAGGATTCCGATGTGATTATGACCGCACGACGCTTACTAACAGGCTTTGAACGTGGAATGATAGTTGGAGCTAGACGCGTGGGACATTCCATTTCGGAAAACGCCACGCTGGAATTATCCAGAATGTTCTTCAAACCAATCACGAACAATTGTGGACCGCTGACATGGCGAATTGTCATCCAAAACAATAATACTATCTTTGAATGGCTGAATAATGCCTCCAAGTAACCGAACATAACTATTTCCAGTCCATGATCGGTTCAGTTGGATACACTCCAAACCATGTAAACGCAGCTCACACCACTATGTAGCCACCAGTAGTGTGCACAGTGCCTTGTTGGCAACTTGGATTTATGGCTTCTTGGCATCTGCGCGACACTCAGACCCTACCATCTGTTGTTACCAACTGAAATGGGACTCATCTGACCAGGCCACAGTTTATGACTCGTCTAGGTTCCAGCCGATTTGGTCACGAGGGCAGGAGAGGCGCTGCAGACGATGTCGTGCTGTTAGCAAAGACACTCGCGTCGGTCGTCTGCTGCCATAGCCCAATTAACGCCAAATTTCGCCGCACTTTCCTAACGGATAAGTTCGTCGTTTGTCTCACATTGATTTCTGCGGTTAATTCACGTAGTGTTGCTTGTCTGACAGCACCGACAACTCTACGCAAACGTCGCAGCTGTCGGACGTTAAGTGTAGGCAGTCGGCCCCTTTGTTGTCCGTGATGAAGGTAATACTTGAAATTCGGTATTCTTGGCACGCACTGGACACTGCGGATCTCGGGACATTGAATCCCCTGGCGTTTTCCGAAATGGAATGTCCCACGCGTCTAGCTCCAACTATCATTCCACGTTCAAAGCCTGTTAGTAAGCGTCGTGCGGTCATAATCACATCGGAATCCTTCTCGCATGAATCTCCTGAATACAAATGTCAACTCCGCCAAAGCACTGCCATTTTATACCTTGTGTACGCGATAATACCGTCGTCTGTATATGTTCATATCGCTGTCCCATGATGTTTGTGACCTCAGTGTACAGGTGTTGTCACTCGGCGCCACACGACGTACTGTGCGCACAGCAGCGTCTGGGCTTGTCTTTGAGACAGTCCTACGCGCACTATTGATATCGCCGTCCTGTTGTTCGTAGTTACTGTAGAAATGATTCATGGAACACGGACCGTCAAAAGTATCGATCTGAGATTCATAAACACTGCCTGGTAAGAAAAGTGAAGCAACCAGAAGACACGGTCGGATGTCAAAGTAACTTCGTATACGTACATAGTATCAGCGGGTATGTAAATTATTAGTGTTCCAATTCTCCGTGGCAGGGAGGATAGCTACCAGAGTGCATCAGTATTGTCCGTGTTTATTGCTGCTTCCGGTCCTGGTAGGGCATATAAGTGGCTTGAAATGCGGCATATATTAATGACCACTGTGAAGGACACTGAGATATAGTGTACTCGTCTGAGACAGCATTATCAGCACCTGACAGAAATTGAAAGGGGCCCTTATTGTGAGTCTCCATTTGATCGGCTGATCTATCGTGCAATATGAAGATTTGTAGGGCTATGGTTGTGACAGTGACCCCATGTTGCACTGCGTGGGAAGGTGACGGCAGGCATACTCGTCGGCAAGGTTCCGTTGGACAATGGCTAACCTGTATAAGCATCGCCATATTTTGCACCAAGCACATAGTAACCTCTTCACATCTGGATCTGACATCCGAGAACAAGTAACATTCTGTGTGATCCTGAACCGTTTGTCGGAGACTAGCAGCAGCCGCACTAGGGAATTACCGTCTCATCCACAGACTGCCGTTCCCACCACAACACAAATGCCTGTGTTTGGAGTGTTGGCGTGACTGTGAAGCAACGACTGCTAACGAATCTCAGTTCTGTAAGTACTCAAATGACCGTCGTCGATGTTCTATCAGAGGAGAGACCCCCATTCTTCCAGTGTTTTAGAGAAAGACAGTGATGTTGTAAGACGTCATGGTCTCCTGACCTTCATTGCTTCCATATTCCGCCCTCACAATCATATTCCGCACATCAAGACGCTTCATTCGAACCCAAACTCGATAAGATAAAGTCGATGTTGTATGAATTCATGTAAACGATATGCAAATAACTAGTAAGTTGCAAATGCGCACCAAGATTAAGTACACGAGGTTGGCGTACACACACACATTCCAGACATGACGATCACAGGAGCTTTTAGTTCGGGAGGGGCAACCGCATGCCAGGAGGCCGGTCCCTTCTGAGGACAAGACAACCCATCTACGTCGGCCAGTGATCGCCCATAGAGCAGACAGAGCTTGCCCGAGTGAAAGGCAGAACGACCCCGCATTCGGCTTAAAAGCAAATTCCGCTACATTGTGTGGGAGCGTTCAGCCTACACATTCTTTACAAACGTAGCATGCAGTTTCAGAGGTTTTCACAGGGAGACAGCAAACGCCAAACGCCGATGCTACAGATTTCCGGATTGGTCGCCTTAAACGAAACGTCAGTCTCCCATTTTAGAAGAGCAGTGCTGATTGGCAGACGATATTCCTGACGCCTTGAACTGAAGGAGTAATGGAAGAGACCGAAAGATATACCCCTTCACGTCTGGCGTGGAGAGAGGCCGTTCCGTTGTCGCTCTTGGAGCGAGAACACGTAATGAGAGCGTGTGCGTTCGTACGTGTACTCAATGAGTGAGGAACAAGCCTCTCCTCAGTACTTCACTGGGAGAGCACCTCTGTCGAGAGTGAATCGGAGTGCAATTAAGGGTTGTTCACTGAGTTGGCCGCCACACTTATTGTACGTTGTGAACGGACAGAGTTATAGTTAAACGCCTGTGAGTGAATTTTTGAGTGGCATCGCGGTGAACTGGTTATCTGACCGGTGTACCACGCCAATAGTTAGACTAGCGGCGAATAGGAGTCCTTGACTTCATCAAGGTGTAGGTTGAGTTTGATTGGCGAAGGTCAATCCAGATAGAACAAGAGTTATCTTATTTGTCAGCAGCGAGCGACGCAGACAGCAGTCATCGCAACTTATGGTATTGTGCGCTACACGTGACAGCCTTGACCATACCTATCAACATTCTAACGGGTAATTATTGAAGTTGAGTAGGCGCAGCTCTCTGCCATTCTGCAAAGTCAATAACAATCTTAAACTTTGTATAGAAATTTCATTAGCGAATCCTATCCTTGAGAGGTAACTTCACATTCCGAAAAGAACCCGGAAATAACTTCAGTTCATAACTAAAGATGTCATTGTGATTTCTCAGAATTTTTGCAAAATAAATAATAATTTTCGTTAGTTTCATGTTTTTCTTACACTAACTAGACTACTCCGGTACCCAAGTATCCCACTAGTTACATAAGAAATTTTGTGAATTTTTGTGTCATTTCCTTACAGCGGACGACTCCAGAAGATATTTATTGCTGAAAGTTTTTGAGGCATTTCTCTTTAGAACGTTAGGAGCGTCTGTCTGACTTCTGTAGTAGTGTCGGGGTGGAAATTGCATCTTGCAGGAGCCGCAGGGTAAAGGGTACATCTCAGATTAATCCGTTGCGCAGAATGACAGAGTAGCACCCACACGCTCACAATGTTACTCTTAGCGTCATTGTGTGGTGAGCCATCCGTTATGACTTCAAGTTACGGCTGGTAGTGACTGAAGGAGTTGATGTCACAGTCATAAGTCATAGACCTCATGTGTTACCTCTCAAGTGACATTATCACGATGTCATTTTCACTAGGAATATGTTCGATTACAAATGGCATGCGTCTCTATGAACTGTCTGTGTCATGCTGAGATAGTCCTGAGGCCAACAAGATCCCAAATCTGTCCCTGATAGAACATGTCTGGGACCAGCTCGGACGTCAAACAACGTCTCAGTGGCACTATTCAGGATATCAAGGACGAGCTTCAACATCGTGGATCAGCTTGCGTCAGGAAACGATAACGGTTTTATGACGCCTCAGGAGGATGAGTGCCTTGTGTGCGCAGATCAGACAGCAGAAGCGGAAGGCAGATTATTTTGATAATGCAAAAAATGCAGGATGCAGCAATTCTAACAGCTAAGTAACTGAAGTTAGTGACAAAGTTGGTAGAAAGAACGAACGTGATATGCAACTTAGAGAAGCAGGAACAGCTACATAAGTGGAAACGAGAGGGACGGATACATCACAGATAACAAAGAAAATAGTTGCACGGTATGCGAGAACATTCCTACGGATTACTAAACGCTAAGTGTCAAAATATTTCAATCATTGGAGATGCGCCATGTCAGTGACTGAACGACTATTTTACCTGAAACGAAATATAACTGATGTTTAGCATTAACCTCGCTTCTAAAATTGATATGTTTGAAATATTACATCGGGTTGTCTGTTGGAGACGCCTATAATTCTAATAGAAGAGGTGAAGTAACTAGTTTTTACAGATCGAATTTAAGAAATTTCAACTTAAAGACCAAGGACTGTTCTGAATTGCTCATTACTCAGACTCACTTTCCTTAGGTGACCTATCACTTTTGCGTGGTTGTCATGGACTACTGATGGTTAGCTTCTGGAACATTTCCCCTCTTCTGAACTCGCCACACGCTCCATCGTCTCAACTACCTCTCTGCATTGTCAGCTGCGGCAGTTTCTCCTGACGCCCACCCTTAATACCTAAATATCTTTTTTTAAACGAAAGTAATCCTCTGTGGCAGTATACCTTATAAATTCCTATTTTCAGAGCTTATTTCTAACTCTAAGATTTTCACATCCATGTGAATTTGATATCCGCTCCCCAGAACCGACAGTTGACCATATATTTACCCATCAATGGGTGACTTTGTCAACCTCTTTATAGTCGTGTACACTACGTACGACTATAAAGACGCAGTGTTTTAGCTTTTTAGTTCCAAGATTACACATGCCTTCTTGAGAAGATTCACTACAAGACTTCAAAAAGCCGTAAATTCAACTAAATACCTAGGTATTACAATTACGAACAACTTAAATTGGAAGGAACACATAGAAAATGTTGGGAAGGCTAACCAAAGACTGCGTTTTATTGACAGAACGCTTAGAAAATGTAACAGATCTACTAAGGAGACTGCCTGCACTACGCTTGTCCGTCTTCTTTTAGAATACTGCTGTGCGGTGTAGGGTCCTTACCAGATAGGGCTGACGGAGTACATCGAAAAAGTTCAAAGAAAGGCAGCACGTTTTGTATTATCGCGAAATATGAGAGAGAGTGTCACAGAAATGATACAGGATTTGGGCTGGACATCATTAAAAGGAAGGTGTTTTTCGTTGCGACGGAATCTTCTGACGAAATTCCAATCACCAACTTTCTCCTCCGAATGCGAAAATATTTTGTTGACGCCGACCTACATAGCGAGGAACGATCACCACGATAAAATAAGGGAAATCAGAGCTCGTACGGAAACAT
The DNA here is from genome assembly GCF_023898315.1 of Schistocerca nitens. Taxonomy (NCBI): domain Eukaryota; kingdom Metazoa; phylum Arthropoda; class Insecta; order Orthoptera; family Acrididae; genus Schistocerca; species Schistocerca nitens. The sequence continues at coordinate 249,050,768 of NC_064618.1, read as the reverse complement.
ACACGTGTTCATTCTTTCCGCGCGCTATACGAGACTGAAATAATAGAGAATTGTGAAGGTGGTTCGATGAACCCCTGCCAGACACTTACATGTGGTTCGCAGAGTTTCCATGTAGTTGTAGATGTAGATAACAATTCTATGATCTATTATTACTAAGCAACACTGCGTGATGAATACATTTTGTGTAAGAAAGTATTCACCATCGGCTATAAATTTACTTAAAGATAAAAGTTCTCTTGTGACATTTTATGTAGTGTATGGAATTCTAATATACGACAATATTTACCACAAAGTCGTATCACCCACTGTAACATTCCTTGGCTACACGTAAACTGTGGCTGTTTGTTTGTGAAAGAATGTATGCAGTAATTTCATTTCTGTAACTGAAGAAGAGAATATGGGAAATCATACCTGTGTACAAAATATAAGATTAGAAACCTCTTACAAGACATAGGAACGAAGCGACTGATTGTGGCACGGAATTCACTCCGGAACTCCATATGGATCAGAGGCCCTATTTTTGGAATGCATCGCGTGATGGAGCCTAAAATAGACTAAGTCGCCAGGCGCCGGTCGCTTGCGTCTACCACTGGTTGTGGGGATTTAAATGCTAGTAAACTTCAGTGACAATCACGTGGATAACCGCTGCTCCAATCGACTGGTCCGATTACATTTTCCTTCTGTTAACACGTCCTCTCAACCGCCCTCTTGCATAGGTTGGGAATCATAGAAGACAAAGACGCTAATAAAGAGAGTTTCCTTGGGAGATTTACATGCCAACAGTTAATGTATTTTTCTTCAGCTGCAGTTGACAGAAAATTTTGCTAGTGATCTACCGGTTTCCTCAATTTATTGCTCATCTTTATTAACCTGAATAACGAGCGGCTTTTTTTGTAGCCCATATTTAACTAGGATTACCGATACATCTCTTTAAATAGACAATATGTACAATACTCTTATCAGTCTTCTTCTGATATTAACATCGTCTATTCGACGATATTGACGTCCTAGGCTGTCACTTAACGCCTAAAACTACGTGTAGATGGAATAGTGTGACTTATGTGGCGGCAGTACTACCATACTGATGCAAGTGGCATTCCCATCATTTCGAGAAATCTAGGGAAACTCGTTTGTATTTGTTTTAAGAAAACGGGTCAATTTTTATGGTTTAATCTTTCATGTAAGGTCGACTAATGTGTTAGAATAAATTTAGAAAATGGTTTATTGAAATCTTTTTGGGAAGATATAAAAGTTGGTTTCTGCATTAAACAAATTACTTGGATCCAGATAATGAAGTATTACAGTTGCATTACATCAAAACACTGAAGATGTAAGGAGGTAAATAAACTTAATCATCTCCAAATACGGAGGCTAGAACGTTTTTGTCGTCCTGGGCATCATTATCCCTTCATTCCTCTTCTGGCTGCATGCGGAATTGATAGAAGGGACGAATGATCAACTGGTGGAACAAATTTTATATATTTCCTTTGTCTTGCATCTTCTTGTATGGTATTGGCTTTGCTATTCTAGCCTTTGCAGGTATATAATTCCGGAAGCTTAGCAGAAATTCTTACAAATCTGTTTCATTGAGGTTGAGGGCAATCGCTTTATAATTTTCTGAATAGTCATGATTATAATGGGTAAGGATTGAACCGATGAAGAATTTTAGTCTCGCATTTGTGATATCTTTGCACCATCTCCGAAAACACTTTGGTAGTCTTTGTAGTGATCTGATAGGCTTTCAAAATCCAGGAACTTGTCAGGCATGTCTCTAACTATGAAAGGTTTACGTTTTCGACAACCACGCACTATGTCCGTCCATGCCTGAGGCATGAAGATATCTGTCCTCTTCTTTTGCACCTATTTTGACTTTAATATAACAGGTTACACGAATTCCAAATTATAAGTTACAATCATTGTAATATTTTGCTCTTGAATCATTCAAGTTTCACACTAAAGCAGATACATAACTATCCAAGTGCGGTTTTGCACTTGGGGCAGTATGGCACGATATATTTTTCAATGTAATGTAATGTTACACACACATTTCAGTCTACAGTATCGAAAAGTAGTGAACACTCTACACTTATAGTACAAATTATGACTTCTGTGGCTGCCAAGATCCACAACGTAAATCTGCCTGTAGATTGGGGTATGTGTGTAACACAAGGTATATACGAGGGGCATTCCATATTGATTTACACTTTATTTTTTCCCATCATTCATTTGACCCACCATGACAGTTGGAAGTATGTAGTACTTTGCTCTAAACGTAGGTGGCAGGGTAATCACTATAAAGGATAAGAGTTGGTCACCCACGGCTACCATCGCTGGAAAAGGGTTCCAGGTAGTGCCACACCCAACTTACTCTGCTCATTTGACCTCTTAAACTTCTGTTGCCCTCATGGAACCACTTTTCTGGAGCCTGTCGCGCCCGTCGCAGGACAGCTGGAAGTCTGTGAAGTATATTTGTATATTATCTCTGATATTCTACTCTTCACTAATCAAGATAATTTTTTGCTATATCTTTTACTGTTTTTATTATTTCTGTTGTTATTGTTTCTCAGTCTTAAGTTATTGTAACATATGAGCCATGATTAATGTAATAATGAAATACAAAGAACAGTTGATTAATTGTAAGAGACTACCTTTTCCATGAATCGCTACGAACGAATGCTGTCAACTGATATAGTTTACTGAAGTATGGCGGCCTCCGACGTTTAGAGTTTGGTAAGAATAGAATGTAGGTAGAATATACTATGTGCTATTTTGGAAAGCAACATATTGGTAAAACTTATTTCCAGAGTTTTTATGTGATCTTTAACTCTGATATTTAAAAGATAAAGAAATAAATAAAGACTCCTCTTTTGCAGGAACAGTTGTAAGGTCAAAGAGATACACTTCTTTAAATTCTTAGTTATTTCAAATTATAAATCCGTCTAGTAGATAGCCGGTAAATAGATAACTTGAGTGACATGCGAGTAAGCGTTTGTTTTTTCAACAACTAACCGTTACGAAAAGTTATTCAGTTGGATTTCATGAAATGGGAGGGCTAATATACGTTTGTTATGGAAAATACACAACATTTGTAGGAATTTTATATTTTCTACGTTAAGTGCTAGATCAGTTATAGTATACGCACTTAGTGAGTCATGTAAAGTACAGTTCATGCATGTCAGAAAGCTTTTATTATTCTAAAATAGTAAATTAATGAAACTGGCTAGATTTTTTGAGCACTTGACACAGCTCACCCTGACATATTTTCTCATCAAAAAATTGCTCTACAGGTAATGTTGCTTCAAGAGGTCAGTGAGGTAGAGTATCAATGAGGTCCTTTACTTCTGTCTGGAAAGTGGAAAAGGGATCAAATGAACTACAGATATTAACATCCTGCAAACTAACGCTAAGAACGGGTAAGTCTTCCATTTGTAAGGTATGCGACCATCCAGACATGGCATGTAGTAATTCCAGAGGAACCATTATAAAGAAACACATTATAATTTTCTATTACCATTTTCCAAACAAAGCAAGCAAGCTTCAACCCTTGTAGACCAGAGACTGGTCATGTCAAAAAACAGAACCTATCACACAACAGTAATTTTTCCAGCCATGTCAGGGTGCACTGGGAGTGGACAGGAACAGGGGAGGGGCTGTAGACGGGAGGTGCGTAGCGGGAGGGGTGGGGGAGACATGTTGAATTACTTAGAGGGGGGGGCGGGTTTGGAAATCCGATGAGCTGGAGGGTAGGGGAGGAGATATTACTCCAACAGCACGTTTTCGCCCTTCTCTCCAGTTCCTCTGGCCTCCAACCTCCCTCTATCTTTGACTATTTTAATATTGTTGCTCCCCCGCAAACTAATTCAACATCCGTCTCATATGTCTCTGCCCCTCATATCTGTCCATATTCCTCCCCATAATACGCTTTGAAAATTTGTTATTTACTATTTCCTGTCTTTTAGACAGCTCTGTGTGCTCAGTAGGTTTCAGCTTAGTGTTTCATATTACATTTTAACTGAACTAAAGAAGTGTACATCTCTTTTCTATTATATGTGATGTACACAGTTTTCTCTTCAAATAATATGCATCTGAGCAATCTTATGTAGTTGCATATTGGCATAATGGTCTACTTTGAAAGAGAATTACGTACTCTTGTAATTTTGTGATTATGTATGTTGCATAACGTTTAGTGAACATGTACGATTAGAGTAGCATTTCCTCCCTCCTCCGCCTTCCTTCTTCGTTCCCCTTCATCCCATCATGCTACCTTTCCTTCTTGTTCCTCAGTCCTCCATCCTCCTCCCAACCCGGCCCATTTTCCCTGATCCCCCCAACCCCTGTCCATCCCTCCCGCTCAACAACCGTCTACTTTCCAACACAATTCCCCCCCCCCTCCCCCTCAAGTAATTGAACATCGATCTCATTTGCCCCCTATCCTGTCCTTGTTGCACCTTCCACCCCTGTCCCTCGCTCCAGAACCCTCCCCCTCCCCTCTGTTCCTATCCACTCCAAGTCCACCATGACACAGTCGGAAAAATTACCGTTTTGTGACACGGTTTGTTTTTTAACATGACCCATCTGTTGAAAATAGTAATTAAAAAGTGTAATGCACTTCTTTATACTGATAGCCTGTACATTGCTCTCTCCCTCAATGGAATATTTGGAAATTGTGCCTAATTGCCTAGTGTGCTGTACGATCTTTGTATATGTCCCATGACAGGTTTGGGCTCATAATGTATTCTGTTTTATTTTTTCACTGACGATATGACGCTTACTGTAAAAAAACCCAAATGTAATGTTGTAGAAATATTTACATTGTTTTGTATATTATAAAAGCTATGCCTTGGTTTGTCTCGATCTTTGAGATCAACGCAATCTGGCGCCAAGTTGAAATAATACAGTTCTCGAGTCTGTTGTCTTCAGTCTGGCATGCGACGTCTCAGAATAACATCTTTTGCAAATACACCTGACAGCAATTGCACATGAGATTGTTCGTTTCTCTTCTGTTAGTAGCTTGTACGAGCTTTCCTAAGCATACTGTAAATACTTGTGCTTAGTACGTTCTTCCGTTCCTGGTGTTACATTGGCCGTGCAATATTTGCATAGATGCTTTTTCTAATTTGTCTTTTGTGTAAATGTAGCCACAGTTACACGATGATTACTCGAAACGTGTTATAAATAAAGTTTTCAGTGTTCAAGGACGTTTTCATGGCACTACCACATGAATAGATAAGTGTTACAGGCTGCTAAATGCCTATACATCTGTTAGGCATCAGACAGCCAGAAGCCTATGGCTTCTCTCCGTTTATAGATTAACAGTGTGAACGTATGTATTGCGGTATCTTTACATGTTCTAGAAACTCTCTGTGATTGTACTGAATCTAGTGAAAGACATATTTCCTCAGCTCACGCCTCTCGTCTTAGGGCAGTCTCGTTGACAGTGTTTACGCCATTAATGAAACGTTGAAGTTTGTAGTAATTTGGATGTTGTATAGGTACTAGATAGTTGTTGATTTCTCTCATAGATTCGGAGATGATTTATACCCAGCACTTTTGAGGAGATGTGGTTTTCACAGAATAAATTTAGAGTCTTGTGCATTTTGTCTGACAGTAACGTTCGTCAGGTTGGTGAAACTGAGCGTGCACGATCTTTACGGATAGCGCCTGACTCAGCGTGTGCAGGCAACGTGCCCCGCTTCTGCGGCGTTGGAGATGCATAAGCCATGGCGTCCTGTCTCTGTGACTAGCTTTCCTCTGAACGACTTAATTAAGTCCGTCAGCTGCAGATTGTGGCAACTTCAGAGAGCAATTCAAAAGGCTGCACACAAATTGAAGGAGTTAACAAAGGAGTCGAAATACAACTTTGAAATACGTGCTTATAATACTGGAAGTAATTCTGACCCACTGAGAGCTCTGTAATGGCAGGAACAATAAGGACAATCAATGCACACGCGCCTTAACTGTAGGAAATATATGTGCTGTCTACTAAAAATGCTGTACATTACATTTTTTTGAATTATCAGTCTTCCAACTGGTTTGATGCAGCCCGTCGCGAATTCCTCTCCTCCGCCAACCTCTTCACTTCAGAGTAGCACTTACACCCTACGTCCTCAGTTACTTGCTCGATGTATTCCAGTCTGTCTTCCTCTACAGTTTTTACTCTCTAAAGCTCTCTGTAGTACCATGGAAGTGACTCCGTGATGTCTTAACAGGTGTCCTACCACCCTATCCTTTCTTTTTGTCAGTTTTTCTATATATTACTTTCCTCGCCGATTCCGCGGAGAACCTCCTCATTCTGTACCTTATCAGTCCACCTACTTTTTGATATTCTTCTGTAGCATCACATTTAAGACGCTTCGATTCTCTACTGTTCGGTTTTCCTACCGATTCACTTCCATACAATACTATGCTCCAAACGTACATTCTCAGAAATTACTTCCTCCAATTAAGGCCTATGTATGACACCAGTAGATACCTTTTGGCCAGGCAACCCCTCATTTTCTGTGCTAGTCTACTTTTTATGTCATCCCTACTTCACCCATCGTGGGTTATTTTGCTTCCAATGTATCAGAATTCCTTAACTTCATTTACTTCTTGACCGTCAATCCTGTTGTTAAGTTTCTCACTATTATCATTTCTGCTACTTCTCATTACTTTTGTCTTTTTCCGAATTACTCTCAATTCATATTCTGTACTCAGACTGTTCATTGAATTCAACAGATCCTCTAATTTCTCTTCACTTTCACTGAGGATAGCAATGTCATCGGCGAATTGTATCATTGATATTTTTCACCCTAGATTTTAACCCCATTTTTGAATCTTACTTTATTTCCGCCATTGCTCCTTCGATTGAGCAATAGGGGCCAAGGACTGCATTCCTGTCTTAGACCCATTTTAATCCAAGCACTTCGTTTTTGGCCTTCCAGTCTTACTGTTCCTTTTTGGTTCTCATATTGTGTATTACCCGTCTTCCCCTGTAGTTCTGTTTTTCTCAAAATTTCGAACATCTTTCACCATTTCCATTGTCGAACACTTTTTCTAGATCGAAAATTCCTATGAACGTGTCTTGATTTTTCTTCAGTCTTGGTTCCGTTATCAACCGTAATGACAGGACTGCCTCTCTGGTGCCTTTACTTTCCTGAGGCCAAATTGATCGTCGTCTAACAGATTTTCAGTTTTTTTTCCCATTCTTCAGTATATTATTCTTGTCAGCAACTTGGATGCAAGAGATGTTAAGCTGACTGGGCGATAGTTTTCGCACCTATATTCCCTTGCTATCTTCGGAATTACGTGGATGATATTTTTCCGTAAGTCTGATGATACGTCAGCCGTCTCTTATATTCAAATTGTATAGTCTTTTGGTTGCCATTTCCCCCAATGATTTAGGGATTCGTATAGGATGTTATCTATCGCTTCTGCTCTATTTGATCTCACGTCTTTCAGGGCTCTTTTACATTCTGACTCTAATATTCGATCCCGTATGCCTTCCCTATCGACTCAAGTTTCATCTTCTATCAAGCCATCAGAAAAGTTCTCCCTGTCATAGAGGCCTTCAGGGTACTCTATCCGCCTATCCCCTCTTTCTTCTACGTTTAACAGTGGAATTCCTACTGCGCTCTTAATGTTACCACGCTTGCTTTTAATTTCACCGGAAGTTATTTTGACTTTTCTATACGCTGCGTCAGTCCTTCCGTCGATCACATTTTTTCTATTTTTTCAAATTTTCCCTCATGCATTTCACCTTGGCTGCCCTGAATTTTGTATTTGTTTCATTCCTTATCGATTTATAAGGCCATATTCCCTCTTTCCCTGAACATTTTTGTTCTTCCTTCTTTCGTCGACCTATTGAAGTATTTTTTCTGTTACCCAAGGTCTTTTCGGAGTTGCCTTCCTTGTACGTAAGTCGGCTGTCCAACATTTGTGATTGCTCTTTTTAGTAATGTTCATTCCTCTTCAACAGAACTTTCTACTGTGATATTACTTATCGCATCCTTAGCGAACTTCAAACACGTTCCATCTTTTCTCAATACTTTACCATCCCACTTCTTTCCACGCGATTCTCTTAGGCTTCAGTCCACTCTTCATCATTATGAAATTATGATCTGAGACTAATCTTGTCCTGGATACGCCATACAATTCAATATCTGGTTTAGGAATCTCTGTCTGACGGTGATGTAATTCAGTTAGAACCTTCCCGTGTCTCCCGGTCTTTTCCAAGTATACTTCCTCCTCTTATGGTTCCTGAACAAAGTATTCGCTATTGCTTCCTGAAATTGACTGCACAACTCAATTACTCTTTCTCCTCTCTTACTGCCATTGCCTAGCCCGTATTCTCCCGTAATCCTTTCTTCTATTCCTTCCCCTATAAACGCGCTCCAAACCCCCATGATTATTAGATTTTCATATCGTGGTATATTTTCTCTGTCTCTTCTTCATCTTAGGCTTGCGACGCCGGCTTGTATACCGGAACTATCGTTATCGGCGTTGGTTTGCTGTCGAACCTGATGAGAGCAAATCTATCACGTAACTGTACACAGCCTACTGCCCTACTTTCCTATTAAAAAAGAATCCTACTCCCGTTATACCATTTTCTGTTGCTTTTGATATCATATCATTTCTCAACGGTATTTTTATGTCGGTATGCCATATCTCCCGTATTACTTAATCAAAATTAATAATTGAGACATCATTATCAAGATATTTTCGTTAAGAAGCCTTATTTTGAAAACATTTTTATAAAAATAATGTATAACATCTGTTTACCTAACATGCATGACAGCTGTTGCCGTGTTTAGCTTCTTTATGCAAGCAAAATCGGTTAACATAATTATTATTGTCCTGTGGCGCCTATCACTGTAGAGAAGGCGAAGGAGTTTAACTGTTCTTCGAGGCTGTAAAAGGAGGTAAGTCAAAACGGATTAATTCCTGGCTGATTTCGACAGTGTCAAAATGGCCGCTTGCGCAGTACGTAAAAATGAAGCGAGCATAATTCTCATCCTTTCCTAGAGCTTGCAGTCTTCAACTTTCCATTTCACAGTCAAAACATAAAAGGTAGAATAGTTTTCTCCGGTCAGCTCATCAGAGAAGCGAGACAGGTATTTTTCTTCAATGTAAAACTAACCATGATCATGAAATACGGCAAAAGGCAATGACCCCTTCGTACCACTCTCGCTAATGTAAATCCTTTTTGTGTGCTGTGACTAAAGATTCCATCTAGAATCATCCTCATGTTGCGGTAGTATCTCAATTTAAAAATAATTAAATGATTTTCTTCCACTAAGCAATCAACAGTTTTTCTATCCCCGTCAGTAAACACAGGTCACACAGAAGGAGGTTTGACAAAGGGCAGACGCTTCAAAGGACATGGATACGTGACTTTCTTACGACTTCGCACGTTCATTGATATTTATGTTTTTACTACAGACACAAGCGGCCAAAAAGTAAACGGTAATCACAATGTAATTACTAACAGTGATTTTAAAGAAATTCTGTAAAATAAAGAAATTTTAAGAAATAAAATTATTCTGACTTTACAGTGTGAAAATATTTGTTACTACTATTCAAAATACAATACCTTTTATTAATAAATTAATAAATATTTCCATTTACATATTTCCCCATTATTATATTACTTATCAGTGACAGATCAGGATAGAGTGCGAATTACTGACACGGATCAACTAGTTTACCTACGTTCGTCTAACCAGGAATCCTTATTTTCTTTCTGTTTCACTTCACTCTCCCCCACTATATCGAGTTTGAACCTTTGAGTTTCCCTTTTCATGTTTTCTAGCTAGCTTTGGTACTACGTTCAGACTTCTGACATTCCATCCTGCGACTCGTAGAACGTTATCTCTTCGTTCATCAATCCATCTTTTTCTCATAATCACTTCCGCTTGGCAGACCCCTTCCAGAGGTCCGAATGGGGGCTAACCCGAAATCTCTTGCCCATGGAGAGGTCATCACGACAAATGGCTCTGAGCACTATGCGACTTAACTTCTGAGGTCATCAGTCGCCTAGAACTTAGAACTAATTAAACATAACTAACCTAAGTGCATCGCACACATCCATGCCCGAGGCAGGATTTGAACCTGCGACCGTAGCGGTCGCTTGGTTCCAGACTGTAGCGCCTAGAACCGCACGGCCACTCCGGCCGGCGGTCATCACGACATTTTTTGAATTACAGGCCACATATACTATGGGTACACATTATGTATCTTTAATGCAGTGGTTTCCATTGCCTTCTGCATCCTCATGCCGTTGATAATAACCGATTCTTCCGCATTTTGGGGCAGTTTAGCACCGCAAGGGCAAGAGAGTGCGTTGAACCTCTGTTCGCTCTTCCACCCTCTTTGACAAGACCATTTGCAGAATGAGGTGACTTCTTATGCTGGAAGTTCATTGTCGCCTTTGCTGAAAACTTTTATTCAAAATTTAAGTAGTGGCCGGGTTAGAACACAGGACCTATGATGTTTTGATTACTAATCAAAGACGCTTCCCATTTTTAGTGTTATTTCATTTTTTTTATAATAACCCCCCTTATTTATGGGAGAGGCACAGCAATTGTCTGCTGGTAGAGGGCGAGGTATGGCCTTATCTTCCCCATCATCTATTGCGAACGTCGTGTGACGTCAGGAAATGTATAGATTTCTTTTTTGTTTTATTTACTTATTTAACTTTTATTTATTCATTTATTTATATTTGTATTTATTTTTTGTCCCAGTTGTAGTCAATGAGGGTAAACTTCTCTAACGGCTCAAAGCCCACAAACATTGGAGGCATGACAAGAAACAGAAACGAAAAAGTAGAAACAAAAAGAAAAAAAGAAAGACAAGTTGGAAGTCATAGCGCGCACTACTGCGAGCTCATCTCCCAATCACTGGTCGGGCGTTTGCTGTAAGATCTTGCCATTACGAAAGACTGTGCTGTGAGATGTCAGGCACGTCGAATAGCTATTACGCTCCAACTTAGAGGGGGGGGTCATTAATTACACTGTGTAAGTAAATTGACGACGATAGTATGAGATTCGTTCAAGTGCAGTGTGAGCATCTAAAATATGTTACCTGTCGCTGAAAAGGTTGCCATACATCGTGCGTCGAAGGACATGTAAGAGGATGCTCATTAGTGTTCTCATTGTAGCAGCGAGTACAAAGCGGTGATTTGGCCAGTCCAGTATGGTGAAGTCGCTGGCTTGTTGGGTATTTACCATTAAAGACGGGGTACCACAGGGCCTGTGCATCGATTATAAGGAAGGGCACATCGGTGTTCTTCCACTCTGTTGTTCAACGAATGTCTGGGCGGAGGTTCTCCAACAAATTGCGGGGTGTGCGTTGCAAAAAATTTTGTAAAAGACTTCCGCTCGTGATGCTCAAATGATTGGAAGGGCATCACGTATGTAGCTGAGTTCGACATTGTAGGTCGATATTTGGGAAAATGTTGGGGCAATGTGGACCACATTGATTGGCGAGACAGTAGAGGCAGACATAAGAACCTCCAAGAGGCTGCGCATAAGTAACGCGGAAGGCTCATGCCAACGCCTTGTCATAGTAGTTAGGTATAAAGCGAATGTCCTGGCTCTAACATGGACGAGACCGAGTCCTCCTGCTGAAGTGGGGAGGGTGAGAGTGTCGTAGCGGATATTAAAGATGGTTCCTGCTGATATGGGTACCCAGTGGTCTCTTGGAACTGTGACCCCCAAGGACAATTGGCAGAAAGAAGATTCGAGCAACAAGTACCAGCTTGGGCGCTACATAGGCGTTAACAGAGGCCATTCGCTGGAGCGGATTCAGACTGCAGGGAGATTGTGTTGGATATAGGCTTGTATTGTCTGAAGTAAACGGCGGTAGGTGTACGCGACTGTGTGGTGGGTATGTCCGGTAAATGTGATACCCAAGTAACGGAGTTTGTCGACTGTGGGCAGAGGCAGTACCCCTTCGTCTTGGAGTCCACGAACAATGTTCATAATCGCTGATTTGGCCACATTGGGATGCTTCCCAACGTCCTTCCGTCCTGTTGGATCCATGCGATGGTATTATGCATTTCCTTAGGTGAGTGTGCCAGGAGCAGGTCGTCCACATATGCTCGGCAATGAAGGTTACGGCTGTATAGGGTGAGTCCCGGGTCCCGTAAGACAAATTAGGAGGCTTCCAATGAGGGGTTCGAGGGCGATAGAGAACAGCATAGTGGACAGGAGACAGCCATGTCTGATGGAATGCCGTATTGGAATCAGTCCCGCTAGTTGTCCATTGACTTCAATGCTTGTTTTGAGGCACCGGTTAGCAGACGTCTTAGAGTGTCGACGAATGACGGAGGGAAATCCATGTGCATCACCACCAATAGAAGGAACTGGTGCCAGACCCTATCAAAGGCATTGTCGAAATCGATTGATACCAGTGCTGCAAGGAGGTAGCATGACGTGGCGAGAGCAGTGAGATCCCGACGGTCGCCCCTGGCAGTTTGTAGATTGGCAGCACAGCCGTGTGACATATGCTCCAGTGAAAGGAATGAGGCCAATACCACGTGTATGTGTGACGCCAATAGTCCGCACTGAGAAGAGTAAGCGGGCGAAAATTTGTGATCTCCGCATCTCGGAACGGTTTATGTACCGGAGTTACAATGCCGGCCACAAAGGTCGCTGGCACACGGAAGTTGGGAGTAAGCAGCTCCGGGAACATATCTGTCCACCGCTGGATCATCAGCTCACGGAACGCCAGCTAGAATTCAACCGGAAGGCCGTCTGGATATAATGATTTATTAGTTGCGCCTTTGGCGATAGCGTCTGTCACCTCGTCTGTAGTAATTTCCGGCACCAAGGATGTTGCGTCTGTTGCATCGAAAGCACATGTGACACGTTGGAGAACATCCTCATATGTTGCATCGTCCGCGGTTCTGTTGTCATAAAATTGTCAGTAGTGGTCAGCTAAGTTGGAGACAGTAGTCGCCTGTATAATGACACGGCTACAGTCTCACTTGAGTAGGGTGGCGATAAGCTGTGACGACGACGACGATGGTGGACGTTGTACGGAGTATAGATGGTGGTTCCTCGGCGTGATATCCTGTCTGCGTGATTTCACCACCATACCCTGTAGTTTATTGCATGTCAACGAAAGGAGCTTGGTTTTAATGCGTTGTTTCCTGTGCGTTATGCAGGTAATAGAGATTGGTTATCGAGTTCTCGTAGCATGGTATAGTAATAACTCATGATGTCACACTGCCATTTTGTCCTACACTGGACCAGCTCTCTCGTGATTGTTGTTTTGGTGCAGTTGAGCCAGCACATCAGTATACAGGGATAACTGGAGTGCGGCATTCACTGGAAGTAAACTATTGTGACGTGCTGTCGACAAATCGGGGTGAAGAGGATGGACATGTTAAGACACCATGTCCCACGGCTGCGCCAGACTGACTGCTGTGGAAGTAGGAGGGAGCTGATGAGCGCGCAATGGTCGGAAAAGGTGAGTGGCCTTTTTCCGCGGCGAGCACTCCAGACTGGGTGGTGTTGGAGACGTAGACGTAATCTGTCTTGCTTGCAGAATGACTTTTAAGATGTGTAAAGCCGGGGTCGTCGCTATGAACCTTGTCCCAGGAGTCAGTAAGGTGGAGTTCTTCCACCACTGTACGTAGCTCCAGGCATGGTGAGCAGCCAGGGTGTTGGTCTTTCAGATGCAATACGCAATTAAAGTCGCCTCCAACTATACTGTGGTCGAAACTATCAAGGAATAGGCGGGCAATGTCTACAGAGTAAAAAGAAAAACGTTGATGTCAGTTGGATGTGCCCAACGGAGCATATACACTGCTGGCCACCGTAAATGCAACACCCTGAAGGAAGCATCCGAATCAAGTGAAATTTACACCATGAGTTTGCAGCGATGAGATATGCAACTGATTAGAATTTCAGCGCAGACGCACATCACGCGCGCCTGTGGCGCCACCTCATAGCGCCATTTAAGACTTGGCGATTTCGACGTGTGTTTACCTTGTGGTTGTTTCACAAGACGATCAGTTATGCCTCGTAGACAACAGCGAACATCTTTTGATCAAGTATCCGAGTTCGACAGAGGAAGGATAGTGGCTTACCGAGATTGTGGATTATCATACAGAGAAATCGCTAGTCGTGTTGGACGAAACCAAACAACTGTAATGCGGATATGTGACCGTTGGATGCAGGAGGGTACGACGGACCGACGTGGTCGATCGCATTCACCTCGGTGCACCACTGCACGTGCTGATAGGCAAATTGTGCGCATGGCAGTGACGCATCGCTCAGTGACATCCCGAACCATAGCACAGCACATTGCGTCTGTAACGCATCATCCAGTGTCTGCGCGTACCATTCGACGCCGTTTACAGCAGAGTGGCCTGTCCGCAAGACGTCCATTGCTTCGTCTACCATGGACGCAGAACCACAGACGTCTCCGTCGCCAATGGTGTGATGACAGACGGATGTGGACGGCAGAATGGAATGACATTGTCTTTACTGACGAGGCACGCTTCTGTCTGCAGCACCACGATGGTCGGATTCGAGTGTGGAGACACCGTGGAGAGAAGATGCTGGACAGCTGCATTATGCACCGCCACACTGGTCTTGCACCGGGTATTATGGTATGGGGCGGTATTGGATATTACTCTCGCACGCCTCTAGTACGCTTTGCCGGCACTTTAAATAGCCGGCGCTACATATCCGAGGTGCTGGAGCCAGTTGTCCTTCCTTACCTTCAGGGCTCGGCCACAGCCATATTTCAACAGGATAATGCGCGATCACACGTGGCACTCATTGTCCAAAGGTTCTTCGTCAATAAACAGATTGAATTGCTTCCCTGGCCGGCTCGCTCTCCGGATCTTTCGCCGATAGAAAACATGTGGTCCATGGTTGCTCAAAGAGTGACCCAGATTACATCCCCAGCTGCCACACCAGATGATCTTTGGCAACGTGTGGAAGCTGCTTGGGCTGCTGTACCCCAGGAACACATCCAACGTCTCTTTGACTCAATGCCGAGACGTATGGCAGCGGTGATCTCCAACAATGGCGGCTACTCTGGTTACTGATTCTGGCAGGAACCACATGTCACAGACGTCTGTAAACGTAATCATTTGATACTTGGTCAACATGTTATCTGCACAATAAATTTTGTTGTGCTACCTCTTGTCTTTCTTGGAGTTGCATTTACGGTGGCCACCAGTGTATATTGATAATAAGCATTCCGGACATGGCAAGGGCCATGCCCCATTCGGATTAAAGTATGGTCACGATGATGACTGGTAGCTCTTCTCGGACATAAATCACCACTCCACACCTGGCCTGACCACCAGTGGAGTGGTGTAAGTCGTATCAGTAAATATTTGGAATATGCACCTCTCGTATTAGGGTGACGTATACATTTGACCCGCGAATTATGTCTCGGAATAATTTATCTTCACTGTACTGATAATCATTTTGGTGTCGACCGTAACTACTCTGTACACTTGTCGCAGGCTCTCTGGAACTTGATCCACCATCACTGAGAGAAGAAATGGGTTTGGTAAACAGGTGACGTCACCCGACCAGGCCCGACCGCAGGGGAACACTTGTAAGTCATTGTTGGGTGGGGTTAATTGGGTGCGTCGGCCTCAGTGGGATCGGCGAAGTGTTATCTTCATCGTCTCCCCGTGCCATTGTCACGGGGGAGTGTTCAGAGTCCATATTGTCTTTCCCTGAAAGGGATCCTAGACCACAAGTGCTCGTGCCAAGGTGTTCAAAATGATGACTACCACATTAAACACAGGCGTGACATCTTTGTAGAAAATACTGGTGCATTCTATCAGGTATATCAAGCGTCGCGCGAACATCACCATACGCTGCAAGTATCCTGGAAAGAGGTGTTCCTTCGTCGGGAATCGGCGTCACGCCCACGAAGCTTTTGATATGTCCCCACAGTAAATAAATAAATTAGGCGTCAGATCAGGGAAGCACTGTATCCATGCAATTGGACCTGGATTCACCCTTCCGAGCCAACGCCTGGGATGTGTGGCATTAAGTATGGCACATACTTGCACAGAAAAGTGTGCAGACATTGTACCCTACCATACTTACACAGAAATAGTACCTTATCTTTGCTGAATTTAAGACACGTGTGAAATGATTGTCCTTGTTGTCTCTGACATTCCAGCGCTTTCACTGACTCAGAATTTCTCCCAAGACCGTAAGTTCCTCTTCCAAAGTTGTATTTAGACTCCTCCATCAAGTTCTTCCATTTGTGCACAACATTTTGAATCACCTTGAATTGTTAAGAATCATGGGAAGTATTAGTCACTCCCTTAAGAGAGCACACTGGGTGCTTTGGAACATTGTAGATATGTAGAGCCGCGCGAAGTGGCCGCGCGGTTGGAGGCGCCATGTCACTAATCGTGCGGCCCCTCCCGCCGGAGGTTCGAGTCCTCCCTCGGGCATGGGTGTGTGTGTTTGTCCTTAGGATAAATTAGGTTAAGTAGTGTGTAAGCTTAGGGACTGATGACCTCAGCAGTTAAGTCCCATAAGATTTAAAGAAAAAAAAAAAAAAAAGATATGTAGAACTGGTACCAGGCGGTCATGTGACTCCACAGCTGACGTAAGTCATGGCAGTGAAGAGGTGTATGTGTGGAATCAGCACAGTAAGATAGGTCGTCGCCCAGACGTGTCAGAAGACAGAAAGCAGCTACTGTGTTTGGACTTGCCCTGACCACGTCGTAAATGAAGTTGCCCGATTTGCTGGTGTATCAACGTGCACTGTCCATCGTGCAGTCCTGTGAACAGTGGTCGTTGAAAGTCACTAACCGACAGGAATCGGAGACGAATGTCACGCTGCAAGACAGTCGATGTCAAACACATCAGGTATTGCTGCTTTCAGTGAATGCTGGCCCATCTCAACCAATTTCCGAGCGAATATTGCGAAGGAAACTGCACGCGAAGGTCATTTGGAGTCGGATACCATGCAATAGGACATTAATCACAGCAGCTCATAAAGCTGCAGGTCCGCAGTGGGCAAAAAATACAGAAACTGGACAACGAGGTGTTTAAACCGCAGTATGTGGAGGGTGTAGTTCAGGCCAGAAGAGGTCTGTGACTTTTTTGGCAATGTTTTTCGTACCATGACTTAGGATCTTTTATACAGGTTACCGTGAATATGCAACAGGATGTTTATTTCAACATTATCAGCGTCCAAATTTCCTCTACATCTCACGAAGAGAATTCTGTGGACACTCCCGTCTTCCAAGTAGACAACAGCCGTGTTCACAGGGCTACACGCGTACGTCCCTAGTGTGACATACACTCGCTCACCGTGTCCAGCCTTGAGTGGCCCTCTCAATCTTCAACGCACAGAATATATGTGACACTATTTGAAACAGTGGATGAAGCAAGCAGTCAATATACTCGCAATCGACAAAATTTTTCTGGGTTTGTGATCGCATTGTCAATATGTAAAACTACCGACGTTTCGGTCACTTCTTCAGGTCCTGAAGAAGGTCACTTTCAACAGTGACCGAAGCGTCTGTAGTTTTACGTATTGAAAATGCAGTCACAAATCCAGAAAAATTTTATTGACTGTGAAAATGGCCGCGGAAGCCTACGTTTATAAATATCCTCGCAGTCTCGTACGTCCACGGGACATAATCATTAATGAATGGCTTCAGCGGGGTAAGGCATAACTCAAGAAAGTTATGGACTTTCTTCCTCGCCGAATTGAGGCAGTTATTAAGACCAGTGCCGGTGTTACACGATATTAACATCATGTCTCTTTCGGGTTGTTAATTTCTTGTCCGATCTCCTACATACAGAGCAGATAGTAGTAGTTAATTAGAGGAAACAATGGGTTGTGGTAATGGACGACAAATAAATTATTTTAGATTATGTGGGGAAGAAACTAGAAAACAATAAAGTTTCAATAATTTGTTTCGACATGACATTGCCATGTTATCTTACAAGTGCACGTTCAAATATCTTAAAAAGCGCGTCATGATTCCGTGAAATTTTACATTTCCCGATGCGAGGATAGTGGTATACTAGCGGGAAAGAGGCTTTCAGTTTACTTGCTGATTGCGATACCAGTCCAACGACAAAATTATGTGCCTCAAATTGTCTTCTAATGTTGAGTCGCTCGAACAAGTTGCGGAATTCCTGACTGTCCTCTGGAGGTGACTGGGGAAGCTTGCGTAAAGCAAGTTCATCCTTATCACTGATGTTATGTGTCGTCTGAAGTAACAGTTTATCGAAGAAATACTGTCAAGTTATACGCCGCGGTCTCTTGTGTGGCTACGGTGGGCGGGCGAGCTGCAGAGGGTTAGCCATTGCAATGTAGGTCACTCGCCTGCCTGTATTGACCGGCGAAGCCAAACCCTGAGGTTCCTCAGCCCTCCTGAACACATCTGAAGTGCTGTCTTGTCACCGGCGCGTCAGGTAATCAGTAGTTTTTTCGCTCCACAACATTTGGAGGATAAAAAGATATAAGGATGAATGAGCCCTTTGTTTACCGTCAAGAAAAGTCATCATAAGATCAACACTAATTATACAATGATTTAGACAAGATATCTTTGCGGTGAGAAAGTAGCAGTTGGCACTGAACGATAAGGTGTGGCGCTCTCCGCATGAGTGCTAAACAAATTCTGTTATATTACGCGATAAATCACACAAATTTGAAGGTCGTCGATTCAACTGAATACATAAGGATTACAATTACGAACAAATTACGATGGAACTAGTACACAAAAAATGTTGTGGTAAAGGTAAACCAAATACAGCGTTTTATTGACAGAATGAATAGAAAGTCCAACAAATCTACTACAGAGACTGCCTACACTGCGCTTATCCGTCCTCATCAGGATTATTGCTCCGCTGTGTAAGATCATTACCACATTTGATTGAAGGATTACATCGAAGAAATTAAAAGACGATTAGCTCGTGGGTGCCATGAGCGAGTTGGGGTATCAGTCATTAAAAGAAATATGTTTTTCGTTGTGGCGTGATCTTTTCTCGAAATTACTGTCATCTTTAATGCTTTAATGTCCAAAGGCAAAAATATTTTGATTACTCCCGCCTACATAACGAGTATTCGCCATCATAATGAAATAAGAGAAATCAAAGCTCACACAAAAAAGTTCTGGTGTTCATTTTACCCACGTGCTTTTCGATAGCGTAGCGGTAGAGGAATATCCAAAAGTAGTTCTTTGCACCCTCTGATAAAGACTTAAAGGTGATTTGTAGAATAATCATTTATATGTAGATAATTAACTCAACAAAAACGTAGACCCATATTTATTTGCCAAAACAAAAATATGTATTACAAGTATTTTCCATTGTGTTCAAAGCATATGATCCAACAAGCACCCAACTTTTTTTTTAAATTCTTCAGAAAACGAATTTGTTTAAAACTCTGCATATAATTCGTCTGTAACGTTTTCATCTAACAAATATTTCTTACATATAAGACCCCCATCAAACCTTTTAGTTACGAGGCAGGAAACTTCTTATGGAACTACAGGAAACTATTTAGAAATTCTGATGACAACCGCGACTATCGCAACGGCTGATCTTTCAGTAGGGGCATCGTATTCACGTTCCGTTTACAGCACGTACCGACGCCAGAATAAGTAAGATTACGCTTCACCGTCTCCGTACACGATCTTAAAATAATCGTCCTATAAACATTCAGTACCAACCCAAAGTTCTCGGCAGCCAGGAAGAAATGCAATGCTCTTGCTACCCTCGAGCTCGAATTGCGTCACTAATTGGCTTGTGTGAGCGCAAATTAAAATACAGCACGAAATTAAGTGGAATGTGGCAACCATTCCCACATATTTTGTTGATCTTAGGGCCGCCACGCACTTTCATGGGACATTATTCTCTGTTGATTGAATTTAGTTACATCTGTGTTTATATCCTGAAAGTTGCAGGGAAGTACGTCTACTACAACGGCATCTTACCAAAACGATATGGAGTCATCATCAACCTGGGTCCAGCTAACAAATGACCAATCAGAGCGCTAATATTTCCCCGCCACGTTTTATTGTTCTTATTATTTACTTATATCAAAAATTAACTTAGCCTACAGCTACATGTATGGTCATGCTTTATGTTCATATGTTTTATGACAATCAAAAATTCAACACAGAGAATTAAGAAAGCTCACTTCCATTCGCTCGCACACTTGTATGTAGGAGGACGAAACTTTTCCCACCTCATCTGTGAAGCAACTGGTATGCGATTCAGCAATGAGTAAACAAAGAATAACGAAATTAACTTCAAACCAGATATCACCGACATGTTGCGAACCATTGAGTAAGCTAAAAAAGATCGTTCCAAAATAAAGACGCAGCTGGTACAGAAAACCTTAAAGGACGGAAACAGTATATGTACAAATATAATATTCGTTAAAGAGAGATTCGTGGAAAAGCCCCCAGTATAGGATGTTTCAAGAAGTATCATTCGAATTTACAAGACTACATGAAGATAGAAAACTCTTACGGGACTCGGCAAGATTGTCTGCCGCGAGTAATGAGTGTAACGGGAAGGGGCACTGCGGATGTAGTGTGTGGACATTAAATTGGGAATGTGGGTTTCACGGGGAGCGTGCAAGGGATAAATCCCTGCAGTCGCACTATCCTCTGTGCCCTCGGTGGCGCTGTCTGCCATGTAAGCAGGGAGTCCAGGCTTCGAGTCCCGGTAGTGGCACACATTTTCAACTCTTCCTTTTGATGTATATCAACGCCTGTCGACTGCTTAGGGTCTTGATTTCATTATCATTTCATTCTAAGAGAGCTGCATGGCCACTGACGGTATCTGTTCTTTCGGTCATGTCCGAAAGAACAGATACCATATTTATATATAAGTCTTTCAGTGTTTTGTCAAATTCTTCACGCATTATTATATCTTCCTTCTCATCTTCATCTACGTCCTCTTCCATTTCCATAATATTGCCCTGAAGTACATTTTCCTTGTCCTGACTCTCTATACACACCTTCCACCTTTCTGCTTTCCCTTCTTTCAAATGTTCAGATGTCTATGGATTAAGGGACCAACCCAGTTAGCCGAGTGGTCTAACGCACTGCTTTCCGGAACGGGAAGGAGCGCCTAGCCCACGGCTCGAATCCACCCGGCGGACTTGTGTCGAGGTCTGGTGAGCCGGCCAGTCTGTGGATGGTTTTTAGGCGGTTTTCCGTCTGCCTCGGCGAATGCTGGCTGGTTCCCCTTATTCCGCCTCAGCTACACTATGTTGGCATTGCTGCGCAAACAAGTTCTCCACGTACGCGTACACCACTATTACTCTACCACTCAAACATAGGAGTTACACTCGTTTGGTGTGAGACGTTCCCTGGGAGGGGGGGGGGGGGGGGAGCGAACTGCACAATAACCCTGGGTTCTTCGGTGTGGGGCGGCGGAGGGGTGAAGTGGACTGCAGTAGTCGTCGTGGGGTTGTGGACCACTGCGGCTGCGGCGGGGACGGAGCCTCTCCGTCGTTTCTAGGTCCCCGCTTAACATGCAACATACAAGGGACCAAACTGCTGAGGTCATCGGTCCTGTTCCCTACTTTGCTTAGGACCGGTTTCCCATTTGAGCTCTTGATATTCATACACGTGGTTCTCTTTTCTCCAAAGGTGTCTTTAATTTTCCTATCGGCAGCATCTATCTTACCGCTAGTGATGTATGCTTTTACATCCTTACATGTTTCCTCGAGCCATCTCTGCTTAGCCATTTTGCACTTCCTGTCAGTCTCAGTTTTTAAACTTTTGTATTCCCTTTTGCCTGCTTCATTTATTACATTTTTATATTTTCTTCTTTCATCGATTAAATTCAATATTTCTTTTGTTGCCCACGGATTTCTACTAGCCCTCGTCTTTTTAACTATTTGATCTTCTGCTGCCTTCACTATTTCATCTCTCAAAGTTACCCACTCTTCTTTTACCGTATTCCTTTCCCCTATTCTCGCTAATCGTTCCCTGATGCTCCCTCTGGAACTCTCTAGAACCTCTGGTTCTTTCAGTTTATCCAAGTCCCATCTCCTTAAATTCCTGCCTTTTTGCAATTTTTTCAGTTTTAATCTGCAGTTCATAATCAATAAAACTGTCCTTAGAAATGTCTTACAATTTCAAAACTGGTTCCGAAATCTCTGTCTTACCGTAATAAATTCAATCTGATAACTTCCTGTGTCTCCAGATCTCTTCCACGTATACAAGCTTCTTTTATGATTCTTAAACAAGTGTTAGCTACGATTAAATTATGCTCTCTGCAAAATTCTATTAGGGGGATTCCTCTTTAATTCCTTTATCCCAGTCCGTATTCACCAGCTACTTTTCCTTCTCTTCCTTTTCCTACTGTCTAATTCCAGTCCCCCAAGACCATTAAATTTTCGTCTCCCTTAACTATTTGAATAATTTCTTTTATCTCATCATAAATTTCCTCTATCTCCTCCTCATCTGCGGAGCTAGTTGGCATATAAACTTGTGGTGGGTGTGGGCTTCGTGTCTGTCTTGGCTACGATAATGCGTACACTGTGTCGTTCATAGTAGCTTATCCGTGTTCCTGTTCTATTATTCATTATTAAACGCACTGCTGCATTATCCCTATTTGATTGTGTATTTGTAACACTGTATTCTCCTGACCAGGAGTCCTGGTCCTCGTGCCACCGAACTTCACTAATTGCCATTATATGTAAGTTAAACCTGTCAATTTCCCTTTTTAAATTTTCTAACCTATCTCCCCGATTAAGGGATATACTTTCATATACTGTTGAAAATTCAAAGAATGGAAACAGGGACTGGGCTCTTTCTTTTCCTGGGCCCTTCGTTTGTCTCCGTTAAGCGAGGTGCAAAAGGCCTTATAAGAATCCACTTAGGAGAGTGGTACTCTTCTGTTACCAAGTGATTAAGTGTTTTATCAATATTGATCAGACAATTGAAGAGTATGAGTGGCTGATATTTCTGTGTTCTACAAGTTATTCCAAAGAATGAGTTTAAGGGGTAAATCTTATAACGAGCACAACCTAAACAATACGAAAATTATATTAGGAGATTGGTCTTTATCACAAAATTCACTAGTAAGAATCACTAAAGTATGGTTGAAGGCAGTCTAATCTAGAGTTTCATCTTACGATGATGCCAGTAGGCACCGTGTCACCGTTATTTGCCCTTGGCGAGCTTAGATTCATATATTTCCTAATATTTAAGGAAGGGACTATGCGTATGAAAACGAGACTACTTAACTGTGCTGTTAATAAAAAAGTCTTTTAAAATTACTTATTCCATTTGTCAATGAAGGCTTCAAGAAACTAAATAGTTATAAAAATATTAAGATTCTGAAGGTAACTTTTAACCCTAAATTGTAGTGTATGTTGGGCTAAGGTGTGTCAAAGTCCTTTTGTGTGCTTTTTTATTTTTCGTTCTGTGTTCTAAGACAGTCACACACGTAGTTCGTTTTCCTATGGTCTCAAACCACAGCCTCGTTTTCCATCTCTCTATGACAGATATTCATAATGTAAAACAAACTGTGTAACAAGGCAGGTTAATTACATAGCTCAGAGATATTAGTGAATCTTTTATTATTACAGTTGACTTTAGTATTGTGGAACATAGTAATAGAAACAAAGTCTTATGGATTATTGCTCATTTCTGAAAGCAGCTCATACCAATGCAAAATACAAGAGAAGGAGGACATTAATGGGAAAAGCCCGTCGACTGCGAGGTCATTAAAGACAGAGCACAAGCTCGGGCTAGGGAAGGGTGGAGAAGGAAAGCAGCTGTTCCCTTTCGAAGGAACCATGACGGCATTTGGCTTAGAAAATTTGGGGAAATCACAGAGAAACCTAAATCAGGATGGTCCGACGAGGGTTTGAATTGTCGTGCTCAAGAATGCGAGTCCAAAATACAAGAGGTTTGCTAATCAAGTCACGTAGCTATTCCACAAAATACGCAAACGCTGGTAAATAAACGAAAGAAACACAAAAAAACCTATCCTAATCCGGAAGTAGGGCACTTCGTTTGTGAAGTCTTTGTATCGTGAAATGGAGTACATACATTTTAATATCATCATGGTCACACTTGTGGCTTGTCCACAAAATAATACAAATGTACACTTAAAACTTACGTCTAAATACAATGTCTGGTGTGCGTGGGGGGGAGAAGACTAGTCGTCCCTTCTCATGAGCTATGGGTTGATCAGTCGATCGTAATAGAAAATTATCCGTGGGGGAACGAACCGCACAATAACCCTGGATTCGGTGTGGGGCGGCGGTGGGGTGAATGGACTGCTGTAGCCTGTTGTGGGGTTGTGAACCACTGAGGGCTACGGCGGGGACGTAGAACTGTGTGTCTATACAACGCATTCACGTAGAATTGATGTCATGGGAGCTATTGATGTAGATTTGCAAAGCTTTATCCATTTCTAATGCAGTGGCTACGTTACATAGTTCCTCGTGCATCCGTACTAGATCACGCTCGTTCGTGGGCTCTTCGTACTGTTGCACAAGTCCTGTAACGCCGACTCGAATTTGCCGAGTATTGACAGGCAAGTTGTTCGCTGTGCCCACTAATCACAAGTGCTGTTAAATAACTATGTCTTGGGCAGTAACAACAAGTGATGTGACACAATGGATGGCTTTATCCCTTCGGTCGGCATTCAAATAATCGTGCGTTCCGAATACTGTCTTGAGTACCGTTCCACCAACATTGAACAAGCACTCTTTTTTCGACGTAGGTGAACAGCATCAGAGAAGCTTTTCATGAATATTTTTAATCACTCGGATTATATCCCACAAAGAATGGAGAGTCCCATTTTGCCCAAATCGCCTCAAAATTGCATCACAGTCTAATAGTTGCTTGAGTATTGTGAAAATCTTCCCGAAAAAGCGTCAGGTAGACTTCAGCAGAAATCACTACTTGGTGGGGCGTATACAACAAATTGTTCACCTGTTCAAACATTACTCCAGAAGTGGAGGGTTGGATTTGGAACGGTGGTACTCCACCAACAATAGTTAATAGAGAAAATAAAGTATAACACCTCATCTCAGCGAAGAATTTCGGAATGTAGAAACCTCATGCCACAATCTAGAACACAGCCGTAAAACCTGGCGAAACTATTCTCACACACACAGGCAGGCTTTGCAAATGATGACCCCTGCGTGCAAAATGACCACATCTAAGATTACAACTGAACACATCTAGAGTGAAATTGACAAAGAAACCATAGAGGTCATTCGGATGGCGAGGAGACATAAGTTGTTACCGGTGTGAATTTCTAGGAGTAAGTGCGGGATCAACTCAGAGTGGTGAGCGATATAACCACAATATCTTAAGTAGACAACTGAATAATCAGTTGACCTGATCAAAGCCCACGGACAGTAGAGAAGGGGGACTGTAGGAGGAGAGTGTGTGGGAGATTTTCGGGGTGGAACACAAGTTCTTTGATGGCGATTACTGTAATACACTGACAGAAAAAAATCATAACACCAAAAATAGTTAATATAGTCTAATGAAGTGTCGGGAATACATTTGTCTAGGTAACATATTTAAGTGATTAACACTGCACGATCACAGATTAATGTAAGCGCGAGATAAGCTATTGCAAATGTGAAATGCTGATACGTTACTAACCCGTGTAATCACCAGAATGTTGAATGCAAGCATGCAAACGGGATGTTGTAGAGGTGCTGCATGTCAGTTTACGGGATGTAGTTCCATGCCTGTTGCACTTCGTCCGTCAATACAAGGACAGTTAATGCTGTTTGTGAATGACGCTGGAGTTGTCATCCGATGATGTCCCAAGAGTGCTCTACTGGAGAAAGATTCGGTGATCGAGCAGGCCAAGGCAACATGATCTATCTCTGTAGAGCATGTTGGGTTACAACAGAGGAATGTGGACGAGCATTATCCTATTGTAAAACACTTCCAGGAATGCTGTTCATGAATGGCAGTAAAACAGCTCGAATCACCAGATTCACCTAAAAATTTGTAGTCAGGGTGCGTGGGATAACCACGAGAGTGCTCCTGCTGTTATACGAAATCGCACCCCAAACAATAACTCCACGTCTAGCACGCAGAACAGGTTGATTGCAGACCATCAACTGTCCTTCTTCTAACCAACGCACTGTGATCACTGGCACCGAGGCGGAACCAGCTTTCATCAGAAAACACAACACACCTTCACCCTGTCCTCGAATGAACTCTAGTTTGACACCACTGAAGTCGCAAATGGCGATGGTTAGGGTTCAGTGGAATGCACGCTACATGGCGTCTGGCTCGGAGCTGTCCTTGAAGTAACCGATTTGTAACAGTACTTTGTATCACTGTGGTGCCAAGTGCTGCTCAAATTGCTGCAGCAGATGCAGTACGATGCGCCAGAGCCATACGCTGAACACTGTGGTCTGTAGTGCTGCGTGGCCGTCTGGAGCCTGGTCTTTTTGCGATCGTACATTCTCGTAACCACCGCTGCCGGCAGTCGTGTACCGTGGCTAGATTCCTGTCAAGTCTTTCTGTAATACTGCAGAAGGAACTTCCAGCCTCTCGTAGCCCTATTACACGACCTCGTTCAAACTCAGTGAAGTGCTGATAATGGCACCTTTGTCGCCTTAAAGGTATTCTTGACTAATATCAACTCACCATGTCCAATTTCAATGGTAACTAAGCTCGCTAACGTTACAGTGTGTATCTGAAGCGAACCTGAACTGCATCCTTAAAGTGGCACTACTAGCGCCACTCTTAAGCGACTGGCGTGAAATTTGAATAGACATCATCTTTCAGATTCGTTTATGTCGCACAACTCCATCTTAACGTTGCGATTTTTTCCGTCGATGTAGAGAACTTGGTATCCGCTGAATTTATGTAGAGCACGGAATCTCGTAAACAAGGCATCAGCAATCGATTCTGGTTCTTATGAAAACCCAGAGTCGGCTCGAGAAAGCCGAAAAGCTTACAATGTGGGAATCTGTTTCAACACCATAGGCTAGAAAGGAATGAGGAGATACGTGAAACCGGTTTGTAGATGCATCTGGGCTGAAGGGTTGTGCTGGGCAACGTGTGCCAAGCGCATAGCAAGGAAAACTGTAGAATATAAATTAAAGTGGGGGAGGTTTTGTGAATAAACCAGAAGGAACGCTTTGGACAGCACTAAAAAACGTGACCACCTGTCCATTCCATAGCGTGCCAAACAATCCAATGCACTGCACAATTATCTAGGGCCGGCTGCTTCATACTATAGAGTGTATAATAATTACGTGTTATTTAGGGTTGTCCAAAGCAGAAATATGCATAAAGACGTATTATAGGTTAAGTGAATATTTTAAAGACTTTGACACGTTAAGCCACAAGATTCGGAAGCGGCTCAGTCGAACAAGGAAAGCCTGACATTGGTCACGTTTAACCCCAACGTGAGAAACATAAATCAACGACCGAAGAGTCAGTCACCGCCTTAGAAACTTCGCGACATTAGCAAAAACACCGAATAAATATCGCCGACAAACGGGCGTGAGGTGGTCCTTTGAGAAGGTCCTTCGAGGGGAGAAAGAAGACACGAAGAAACGTCACTTGGACGGACGGATTCTATACAGATGTACAGGAAACGAGGCGTGGTTAAAGCGGAGTCGAATGATGCTGGAAATCATAGACCGGTCCAAATGTGCCCCCGTAAACTACGGCCTTGTAGTAATTTGAGGTTGTAATGCCGCATAATATCCACCTTTGGTGTGGTGACACACATTCCACTTCGATTGCCAATGCTGTTTTCCGTGGCTCTTGACTTCACGTAAGTAGTGTGCGTACGGTAATTTCTCATCGAGAACAGTTCCTGTAGATGCAGTTTGCTTCGCTAAGACTGCGCTCAGAGCAAAATGGTTGTCTGCCCTCTCCATTTACCGCGAATATACTCCAATACCACGACCAAAATATAACAATTGGTAATCATCTTGTGGTGCAGTTCTTCTTGTTGTCTCCGTGCTTGCTAAGAAAATGGGATGAGAAGTTCCGCCTTATGCAAAGGTGTCTTGCATAAGGCGGAACTTCTCATCCCATAACAATTGGTAGTTTTATTCCAATCTTCGGTGTTAAATAGTCGTAAGAACACTCTGGGAGTCGGACACGACTAATATCTTTAAGAAGGTAGTTGAAGATACAAACCTAATTGCTTCTGAATTTGTCAGTCTCCGTCGTAAAAACTGAAGCACTTTTGGGCAGTTTTAGGGCTTTACTGATTTGGATCTGAGGGCATAGAAAAGCACATCCTCTTGTGGAAATTTCGATCCATCAGTACATACACAGATTAAACCAGGCCACTAAGCTTCAATAAGACAATTAAATCTGCAGTTTACATTAACACTCAAGTTTGTCATATTATGATAATAGACTGGAATCTGGCAGCTGGGTGTGTCAAGCTCATATTCAAACGAAGAAAGATGTGAACATCGCATAGAATGTATGACAGTATACCATGAGTCAAAGCTTGTGCAGACGGCCGTAATTTTAATTTTTCTGTTAAAGGCATCCCGTAATTGCTAAATGCAGTTGGGTTGGGTTGTTTGGGGGAAGAGACCAAACAGCGAGGTCATCGGATTAGGGAAGGACGAGGAAGGAAATCGGCCGTGCCCTGTCAAAGGAACCATCCCGGCATTTGCCTGGAGCGATTTAGGGAAATCACGGAAAACCTAAATCAGGATGGCCGGACGCGGGATTGAACCGCCGTCCTCCCGAATGAGAGTCTAGTGTGCTAACCACTGCGCCACCTCGTTCGGTGCTAAATGCAGTCTCTAATTTTATAGAAAGGACTTCCCATGAAGGACATTCCTTGAATAAAAAATTTATCTGGTGGCATTTGAGGTCTAATGCTTAAGGGCATCTCTCCCACATCCACCAAAAGAGCATTTGTAGGCGTCGAACGCATTTTGGTCAGGCACAACAGAAGAACATACGAGTGGAGACCTGCCGAATGCATTAAGATGGGAAGTACGATGCCTCATCATGGATGGAAAGACAAGGTATCAAACCGTTACTACTGCCGGCAGGGTTTAACGTGAGCTGCTACCCTTTTTGAAAGAAGGAGAGACACATAAAAGTGTTGTTGACACAGCAGGAAGGCAAGAAATAAACAGGGGAGGGTAAAAAATGTAGGTGAGTAGCATCAGAGAGCAATCTCAGACAAGTGTAAAATCCAACACAGATCGGCAGTACGGATGATTATGATAATGCCTCTCTAGCAGCATAATTGTCGCCGAAAAATATTCGTAGTCCCGGTCGGTCGGTCATGGGAATGGGTCAGTCACACACAATACCTAACCGATCGGCAGATAACACTGAATACGAGTTGAAATACATCCTACAGATCTTTATTATAGGATTACGAGGTGCATTCAAGTTCTAAGGCCTCCGATTTTTTTTCTAACTAACTACTCACCCGAAATCGATGAAACTGGCGTTACTTCTCGACGTAATCGCCCTGCAGACGTACACATTTTTCACAACGCTGACGCCATGATTCCATGGCAGCGGCGAAGGCTTCTTTAGGAGTCTGTTTTGACCACTGGAAAATCGCTGAGGCAATAGCAGCACGGCTGGTGAATGTGCGGCCACAGAGAGTGTCTTTCATTGTTGGAAAAAGCCAAAAGTCACTGGGAGCCAGGTCAGGTGAGTAGGGAGCATGAGGAATCACTTCAAAGTTGTTATCACGAAGAAACTGTTGTGTAACGTTAGCTCGATGTGCGGGTGCGTTGTCTTGGTGAAACAGCACACGCGCAGCCCTTCCCGGACGTTTTTGTTGCAGTGCAGGAAGGAATTTGTTCTTCAAAACATTTCCGTAGGATTCACCTGTTACCGTAATGCCCTTTGGAACGCAATGGGTAAAGATTATGCCCTCGCTGTCCCAGAACATGGACACCATCATTTTTTCAGCACTGGCGGTTACCCGAAATTTTTTTGGTGGCAGTGAATCTGTGTGCTTCCATTGAGCTGACTGGCGCTTTGTTTCTGGATTGAAAAATGGCATCCACGTCTCATCCATTGTCACAACCGACGAAAAGAAAGTCCCATTCATGCTGTCGTTGCGCGTCAACATTGCTTGGCAACATGCCACACGGGCAGCCATGTGGTCGTCCGTCAGCATTCGTGGCACCCACCTGGATGACACTTTTCGCATTTTCAGGTCGTCATGCAGGATTGTGTGCACAGAACCCACAGAAATGCCAACTCTGGAGGCGATCTGTTCAACAGTCATTCGGCAATCCCCCAAAACAATTCTCTCCACTTTCTCGATCATGTCGTCAGACCGGCTTCTGCAAGCCCGAGGTTGTTTCGGTTTGTTGTCACACAATGTTCTGCCTTCATTAAACTGTCGCACCCACGAACGCACTTTCGACACATCCATAACTCCATCACCACATGTCTCCTTCAACTGCTGATGAATTTCAATTGGTTTCACACCACGCAAATTCAGAAAACGAATGATTACACGCTGTTCAAGTAAGAAAAACGTCGCCATTTTAAGTATTTAAAACAGTTCTCATTCTCGCCGCTGGCGGTAAAATTCCATCTGCCATACGGTGCTGCCATCTCTGGGACGTATTGACAATGAACGCGGCCTCATTTTAAAATAACACGCATGTTTCTATCTCTTTCCAGTCCGGAGAAAAAAAATCGGAGGCCTTAGAACTTGAATGCACCTCGTATTAAACCATCCGAAGATCATATCTGCAACTGATGTCACTGTGGTACTAAAAACTGTGTATTTCACGCCTGCCAAACACCAGATTTCTTGATAGTAGGTATTCCCTTACACCGTGAAAAAACAACAATTTCATAGCAAGTATGCCTTCACTCGTGAATTCTTGTGGAAAAGATATTGGACTTGAAAGAGCTTGTGCACGATACATATCTCATACCGTGCCTCTTTAAGTTTCTTGAGATCAGGCATTATTAGACATAAGTATAAACTCAGCTAATCTCACGGAGACGAACATGGAAAGCCGCATACTCATGCAATGACACATAGAGCATACATGTCACGAAACAAACTGGTTCATAGAATGGTCACAGTAGTCAGTAGGATTCACTTTTTACTCAAATATACTCTGCTCAGCACAAATTACAAGTGTTATAGAACGATTTTGGCAGACATGGGAAACTTATTAGGGCATGTCATTGGCTGCCTAGTAGTACAATGGCATGTGGAAGATCCAGAAGCAACAGCAAGGACAGTGGGGTGTAGAATGTCTTTTATTTTGTAATTGTGAAAGTTAAATGTCTGTATGTAGCAAATGGCGGGTAGGCAGGAAACCTCTATTCTTCGTTAAAATACTTATATTATGTGAAGTGGCTACATAACCGTATGTAGAGATTCTGAACATAAACAGACAAAGTTAGCCAGTGCACAGACCACGATAGCAACAATACAGCAAGTGGACCACGGCATGAAACAGCATATTCCAGATTGGGGGAGAGGCGGGAGCAGAGATAGTTTGAACAGAGACTCCGTGCGTCATGCGATAATAATATGAATGTCCTGCTACAACCCAAATGGATAACCAAGTGTTGTTTCTGGGCTGTAGTATAGGGTCTTGATACCCAGTTTTGTTTCAAAGCTCTTTCATAGAATCTTCCAAGCATTCCTCCAGTATGAACACAAAAAGGCACTCGATTGTTTGAAAGAGCACTTCAATGGATTTGCAAAACGGAAATGGACTGAATTGTTCTGGTGTGTAATTGTTGCTGAATCGTGTCTGGTACAAAGTCAGTGTCTGCTACAAAGAATCAGGTATACCACGGACCCAGGATAAAAAGGAACAAATGACAAGCTTAAAAAAAGTATATTGCGTGGGTGTGTGGGCTGCCATGTCGCTGGACTACTAGAACTGCTGTGCAGAAATGTATCTGTCCCATGATTAATTTAAACACATTCTCTTTGATAGTTTAGGCATTAACTCCCATTGAAGATACGAAACATGTGAGCGGGTATCTGCCTTACTGTATCACATGACATAGGCAACCCTACATTGATGACTGGGAGAACAAGCAATGGCAATGATTAATATGAAGTTGAAGTGCATGTTGTATTATAATATACCGTCTTATACAAGACAACTAATGCAACTTCTTTTGGGTAACAGTTATCACCCAATCGGGTACGCATAGTCGCCTCGTTGTTGTCATGAATGTTTTTGTGATAGGGACAGCATCCCCTGAGGTTTGACAGTAGCTCAATAGCTTGATATTGTCTTCGTTGTCGTTGTAGCCAGCTGTCAAGTTGCTGCATACGTCGAAAGCGGCGTGAGGAATGTGTTATTAACAGTCTGTTATCCCCACTAGTACTAATCCGGTGTAAAACGTAATCGAGGCTGAAACAGCTTGGGAGGAGCTTGAGTTAAGGGATAGAACATTTCGATGTTGGCTGGAGGATATTTCCAGCATCAAAGAATCTGGCAGCGACGAAAGTGATATTAAAGACGATGCCCACAGCAAACTCCAATAAAAGGAAACACATTGTGGATGGTTTTACATCTGGGCTGATATCAGTGTCATCTGTGGGTCAAAAATGGAAGTGGTACTACCTGGCAGGAGACAGAGAACGCTGTACATTGACTGTGGGTAACTAAGCACAGTCAATAATGGCTTTTGGCATTTCATCCTGTTTTTTTTTTCTTTATTAGTAACAGTTGCCAGTAAGGATAGAACTAACGGATATACCAGTAAGATGGATTAAATGGGACTATGACAATTCAACCTCGAGGCGCGAAGAGTGGGAAAAACGCTAAGCGTGTAAGTGCAACTACCCACCCCATACATTTTCAATTCTCGCTATTTACTCTCTCCAGAAAGTTAACTCTTATGTTGTCTAATAATATGGATTAATCTGCCCCCCTCCCCCCAAATTCTATAAGTCCCTCCAGATCCTTTAGCGTCATGCACTCCGCCTCGCCTTCCTTATACACCTCCCGTCCCCCACGCGGTCCTCTATGATCTCATTCCTTTCCCCCATCTGCTCCTATTCCTCGAACATATCCACATCTTCTACACCTCCCGCCGTCTTGCACCCCCTCACCCCCTGGTTGCTCCTCTCCTCTCCGATCCTCGCCCCCTGCCACATCTTCACCGTTGTGTCCCCCCTACCCTCCATCTCTACACCCTACATCCCCTTTCCCAAGGAGGCTTCCATCAACTCCCCCTCCCGGATGATGCCCTCTCTCCCTCCATTTATCCCTCCTATCAACTCTGATCCTCACTCCCCCTCCTATCCTCTGTCCTTTTCCCGGGCTCCCTCTCCCCCCCTTCCATCCTTTCTTCCCCACCTCCCCTCTCTTTGCCCCCTTCTCTCCCCTGAGTCCTTTTACATTTCCCTCCTCTGCCTCCTCTCATTCCCTCTCGCGTCTGCCCTTCTCCCCCTTTATTAGTCCTCTCCCTCCTTGGTTCCCCCCCCTTTTCGTTTTTTCCTCTCCTCCCTCCTTGTTTTTCCCCCTACTCCAGGTCCCCCCCCCCCCCATCTGCCTTGGATCGGGAGTGCCATCTTTGTGCCGCCATTTTCGTGCAGTGTTTTACGGTGTGTTTTTCCAGTGAGTGCTCCGTGTTGTGTCTTTTGGGAAGTGTAGCGAACAGCCATCATACTGTCGCTGGGTGTGCTTTTTTTTTAATCTCTTGCGAACAGAAACCAGACTGTCGCCATGTTTTTTAATTGTGTGTCTACTAAGTTACTTGTCTGATTCCTGTGTATTTTATCAACATTGCCAACCCCTTTTGCTTTTTGTTTTAACTTTCCGCATTTTTACGCCATTTTACACTTTAAATCACCATTTTATCACCTGTTTTTCCTTGTTTCTTTCTTCTTCCTTTTTTAAACAAAAGTCTGTAGGCTGTAGAGCAGCGTAGTAAGCTGCTGCCAGCCCGCCCCCTTCGGGGGGAATTGAAAATCAATAAAGAAAAAAATATATGTGGATTAAGTCAAGGGGTTAAATATTGCGCAAACGTACGTCGCTGAGAGGGTAGGTCGCGGTCCAATCCAAAAGAATTTGGGCCCT
The DNA here is from genome assembly GCF_023898315.1 of Schistocerca nitens. Taxonomy (NCBI): domain Eukaryota; kingdom Metazoa; phylum Arthropoda; class Insecta; order Orthoptera; family Acrididae; genus Schistocerca; species Schistocerca nitens. Next base: position 249,016,784 of record NC_064618.1, on the reverse strand, counting down.
CGAAAAGCTTTACAAGATGTGGCGTGCTTATAGAGAGCCTATATGGGCGTTCAGCAAGCGTTCCAGCGTAGCAGGGGGCGGAGTGGTAATGAGACGGGAACACTTGCCCCGAAAGAGCTCCCTGACTCCCTCAAGTGGCAGTAAAAGGAGGCTGGTGTGGCCATGGTATCAGGCGCAGATAGCCTTGTTTATATTCTTTGAGGGGCTGACAGACTTGAATTACTTGAGTCTAGGAACAGTTTGGTGGCTAGCTACGCAGCTGGCCAACTCATGTTGTGGATCACTTAAAAAGTCCCCATGTACGGAGGTGGCTGCAATATGAAACATAATATCTTGCTGGCATTCTTCACACAATCTAAAAATTAGGGCTAGTGCAGCTGAAAATGTTATGAGTGGAAAGCAGCAATGTGAAAGCGAAGGCTCTGGGGCCTTCGCCTTCTACCTCACCTGTTCAGGCGGTGAGATTGCAATCGGCTGTACACCCAGAATAAGTGAGAGATTGTAGTCATATTCCATATATGTTCCGTCTGAGGGCGATCTGCAGTATATGGTAACTGAGGAAAACTTCACAAGCCAAGATCGATAAAAAAGCATTTTATTGGATGAACAGTTTCGACAGAGCTATTCTGTCATCATCGCATCTGGTGCATAAGATGTGATGATAAAAGCGTAGCTCTGTCGAAACCATTCATTCAATAAAATGCTTTTTTAACGATGTTGGCTTGTGAAGTTTTCTTCACTTACTATAGAATGGAGTCGATTTGAAAAGCTCACATCCTAAAACCAGTTCAAAATTAGTATCAGCAAGCAACAAAGATGATGCATTAAGTGGTACCCAGTGCTAATATTTCTGGAAAATGAAGAAAAATAGAAAAAGCGGGAAATAAAACTTAACTGGGAAAGCAGGAATCGAAAAGGACGTCATGCATAACTTAAGCTACCAGTAGGTACATCGTTCTGAGCGTGACGTCCTTACGTTTTACGATTCGATCAAAGGCCCGCTGTTGCAATGTTAGTAATATACAAAGGTTCATGCACTGCCGGCATTACTGCTTGAGCAGATTCTATAACTCATTTAGTTACTGGTTACGAAAGGATGGAGTGTTGCGTATAACAGAGGCTTTCTAAACTGTACAGCAGGCGAGTGACATAGTAGTGACACGCGATCTGGGTTGCGTGTTGTCATTCGGGTTGCGTGTTGTCATTCGTCAGTATGTGCAGCGAGAAACTACTAATGGCCAGCCACACGCTGCAGCGCTGTTCGCTGACTTCCACTGCTGTATAACAAAATTTCCTCGTCTTTAACTTGTTTGGTGTGAATGATCGTGTATAGGTTTGGGTTATGTAGGGATAAATTCATAAAAGGGGTTACGAAATAGTATGGGCGAGAAATAGAAGTGTAAATGTGTAGTGTGTGTACTTTCATAGGCGCACTGCGCCACACGACACTGCGTCTCATCACAAGCTACTGTATTGGTTCCCGCTAACTGTGGGAACGTCCTGACCAACAGATAAACAAAATATTTTTCTCTGCAGAAGTTAGACATTAGAGAGGAGCCCCTGTTCGCTGGGTTTTGCGATATTGTTTTAGCAACGTAAGATCTATGGATACATCTGGAAGGCCCGACATTCCAACAAAGGGATTATCAAAGTGAGCATAGTATGTTAGTCTATGGTCCAACCTAATTCCCAGATCAGATCACTTCCAAAACTTTTGTTTTCTGCGTACCTCCGTACACCGGGCCACACTCGCAAAACCCGTACTCACGACTGGCTTGCCAGTCCACACTCTCCGCTAAGCGTTCCCGACTCATTTGTCGCCGGACGCTGCTCGCCAGAATACCCAATAATAACTCATCTATACAAATAACACGACAGAATATAACTCAAAAAGTACCAATATCAAATGCCTATTAGGCCTACTACAAGCAAAAAAATTTATGTTAGAAATAGTTTAAAATTTCATTCATATGCTCCAGTTTCTCAAGCATGAGATCGAAAAGTAGAAGTAGTACGAAATTTTTATATAAATTTGGAACCGTCATGTTCTTCCATATAAATTGTGTGACATCCCCGTTTCTTCTCCTTTCTCGTTCTAACAAACAATCTTGTCATCACAAATTCTGAAACTATTTTTGCCATTGTCAAAACTTATTCTCTGGTTAACTTCACTAACCCTGGCAGAATCACCAGTTTAGTCATCCCGCGTTTATTCTCCGGTTAGGCGTTATTACGTATTCGTACAATTAAGCAGATGCTAACTGGAGACCGCACAACTGCTCCTTACAAGGGAACCTCCCCATCGCACCCACCTCAGATTTAGTTATAAGTTGGCACAGTGGATAGGCCTCGAAAAACTGAACACAGATCAATTGAGAAAACCGGAAGAAGTTTTGTGGAACTGTGAAAAAATAAGCAAAATATACACACTGAGTTGTTCATGCGAAGATATGCAATATCAAGGATATTAGGAATGTAAGAGCGCTATGGTCTCGTGGTAACGTGAGCAGCTGCGGGACGAAAGGTCCTTGGTTCAAATCTTCCATCGAGTGAAAATTTTAATTTTTTATTTTCAGTTTATGTGACAAACTCTTATGTTTTCATCACTTTTTTGGGAGTGATTATCACATCCACAAGAAAACCTAAATCGGGCAAGGTAGAAGAATCTTTTTACCCAGTCGCCAAGTGTACAAGTTAGGTGGGTCGACAACATATTCCTGTCATGTGACGCACATGCCCTCACCAGTGTCGTATAGAATATATCAGACGTGTTTTCCTGTGGAGGAATCGGTTGACCTATGACCTTGCGATCAAATGTTTTCGGTTCCTATTGGAGAGGCACGTCCTTTCGTCTACTAATCGCACGGTTTTGCAATGCGGTCGCAAAACAAAGACACTAAACTTATTACAGTGAACAGAGACGTCAGTGAACGAACGGACAGATAATAACTATGCAAAAATAAAGAAAGTAAAATTTTCACTCGAGGGAAGACTTGAACCAAGGAATTCTCGTTCTGTAGCTGCTCACGCTACCACTTTTTTTGTTTTTTTTTTCTCTATCCACTTTTTTATCCATCCTTTTTTCCCAGCAATCCAATTTTTATTAACCACTTTTATTTTATTTTTATTTTTTGTTTTTTTTATTTATTTATTTTTTATTTTTTTTATTTTTAGGATGGTCAGGGCGTGGTACACGCCGCACTAGCAGTGGGGTCTGTTCACGGCACTGTCAGTGCGTCGAGGCCCAAGCCCCTCCCACCCCTTTTTCATGTTCCCTGATGGGTCATAGCACTAAGTGTGCAGAAATCTTAACACAATATTTCCATTTTCCGATGTAAGAAAGACAAAGAAACCTCTTCTCTAAGTAGAAACTGAATTAAAAAAAAAAAAAAAAAAAGCTTTCCGGAAGCAAGTTAATAGTAAATAATAATAAGAAACCAAGTGACTTTTAATTTTCTTCTGTTCGTTCTCGTTCAAGGTGTTGTAGTGGTTCCACATATTTAACCAACACCCATTCTTTCAAAAATGATCTTCAGCATGTTGCCGTAGTGCTTCTTGTGGTTGCGATACGTGCTGATTTTTGGATATTCACACTTCATGTAAACGCGGAATTCTATCTCGTTGTCCGACCCAAGTGTGTGGATGACATAACTAACATATTTTCCCAGTAACCAGCTAATGGCGTTGGTTTTTAATTTCGGAAAGTATGTCATGTCTGGTCTCAGGAGGAGCGATGACGTTATATATTCCGTAGAGGATCTGGTGAGAAAAGCGATTTGTTGCCTGATCCAATTCCAGTTATGCACATTGCCACCACAGGTGAATCTGTGGCTGAGTGTATCCACCAGGTTGCATTTTCCACAAAGGTGTGTCTGGTTTAAACCGATCCCATATAGTCTCTCGTTAGTGCTGATGACATTATTAACTGTTTTGTACCATGCGGAAATAGCGTCTGTAGATAGCCCGGCATAGTTGATGTTCCGCCATACAGCTTTCCAGTCACAATTTGGGAATTTCGTTTCAATTTTGTTTCTACCCTCATTTAACTTCCTTTCAAGTATGATGTCGCGCGCTGTGATACGTGTGTTGCTTCTGATTTCGTCACTAAGATAACTTGCTTCGAGGAAAAAGTTCCTCACATACTGCAGACGGGCATTAATTCTTCGCACATCAATCGGTGCTTGCAGGCTATGGGGTGTCACAGCCTCAAAGAGCTTTGCGGTTATACATTGTGGAAGTTCTCTGAGTATATGGAAAGTCCGTTTGAGGAACAGAGCAGACGCTTTATTGCGAATATCCACCAAACCGGGGCCCCCGTTTCTGACATCCAGTATAACGGTAGTCGCACCAACCCTGAATATGTCTCCTCTCCATAAATAATTGGTAACAGTGGACATGATCCCTTTCGCTACTAGTTTAGGGATTGGAAATACCTGCGCAGTGAAATACGCTTTAGACAATACGCAGGAGTTGCTGAATCTGACTTTTTGCACCAGGTCCATAGTTCGATGTATGTTCTCCATTACAGCACCATGAACTTTCCTCCTAGTTTCCGTCCAGTTAAAAGCAGCCATCCTCATCGGACATGCCATTAAGGTTATTCCCAAAGTTTTATGTTTGTTGTCTTGTTTTGCCCATGCCAGTCGAAGGTGATCTAGGCCCCGTAGATTCAATATTTGACTTTTGTTTTCATTTGCTGTCGCTCCCGACGCTAGACAATACCTTTGGATTTCTCTTTCCAGTGTAACTGTATCCTCCTTATTTCTTATTACAACGCCCACGTCATCAGCATAAGCTCGTATGACAGTTTTCTCTCCACTCAATCTTGCCTGTTAATCTTGCGTGGACAGTGCGGAGGAAGGGCTCTAAAGATACAGAAAATAAAAACATAGATAAGGGACTGCCCTGTGGAACCCCTCGCCTTATCTGTATGGGTTTAGATGTTTGGCCATTGATTGCTATTTTCGCATTTATACCTGCTGCAATATTCCTTAGCATGTTCACAATCTGGGGGTGGAAAGCCATTCTTGACAGCGTCGCAAAGAGGTATCTATGACTAACGCGGTCAAAAGCTTTGTTGAAATCTATAAAGATTAACGCACATTTTATACTTGTCACTGAGGTAATTGCAATGACGTCTCTGTATGCAGACAGACTTTCGAATATCGTTCTGGTCGGAGAACAAGATTGATGATGACTCAATATTTTGTTGGAAAAGGCAGAGAGTCTTTTGTTGATAATACGCGAAATTATTTTGTAATCAGAATTTAGTAGCGAAAGAGGCCGAAAATTGTTTAAGTTGGTTTTGCCTTTACTCTTAGGAATCAGTACTATTTTACTTTCCTTAAACTCTGCAGGGACCGGTTTTCCGTTCAGGCTGGACCATGCCGCTCCTGAGCTCATACTGTCATGATGTTGCCTATGTGGTCCATGGACTACTCAGTTTGTATATTTTGCTTATTTTTTCACAGTTCCACACAACTTCTTCCTGTTTTCTCAATTGATCTGTGTTCAGTTTATCAAGGCCTATCCACTGTGCCAACTTATAACTAAATCTGAGGGGGGGGTGCGATGGGGAGGTTCCCTTGTTAGTAGTGTAGCGATCTAGCAAAAATCTTCTGTCTAAATTTCATATTCTTGGATACACCGGGAAGATAATATGTAATCTTTCTTACCTGTTTGTTACTCCTGTTAGTCGTTCATTTCCATTCTGGTAATCCGTATCTGTGGGTTTCGCTACTAATTATAACAACGCTTCTCATTCGCACACCCAATCAACCACATAAACAAACAGCGATTGGCACTCACCCATTTGGGTTTATTCAGCTCACCCCGATTAGCCCCGTCCTCTTTTGGCTGCGGGAAAGCTTGTTATTTCTAGATGCGACGGGTATTCCCCTGGCAGAGACATCACTCATTCATAAATCAACTTATGATTCGTTCAGAAATCAACTTAGAATGTGTTAAAAAATGTCCAAAAACCAACAGGGATATGAATAATCGATAGACCAACGAGTCCTGGATGCTAGGCGCTTTGTGAAACAAGCTGTCTTTCTTCAAGAAAATGAATTTTGCGCTCCCTAAAATATCCGCCAGGGGCAGATACCCCCACCCCCCACCCCCGCCCCCACCCCCACCCTAGACCCGGGCCTGCCACTCATCACTGATACAAATGGCCATAACAGGAGAACGAGTTGTAGAAGCCAAAAAACTGGGCTGTTAGAGCAATTGAAGAAAGTCATTAGGTCGGATGGGTATTATTGTACACTGTTTCCTATTTCTGGCCGAGTTTGCGTACCAAGAGTGAAACAGGGCGGGAGTTCGGTGACGATTTAAGGAGCCAATCGTGGATTTTCATGGGCCCCATGGCTACTCTGCAAGGACGCGTTACTGCCAAGGATAATGTGACCATTTTGTCTGATCAGCTCCATCCCATGGTACAATGTTCGTTCCCCAATGGTGATGCTGTGTTCCGAATCATCAGGGCCGCTGTTCACACAGCTCGCATCATCCAGGACTGGTTTTATGAGTAGGAGGCTGGATTGTCGTATCTCACTTGGCCACCACAGTCAGCAGATCTCAATATTATTGAGCCTTTGTTCTCTACTTTGGCGAGAAGTGAGCGTGATCGTTATCCACTTATATTGTCGTTACCTGAACTTGCAAGTATTTTGGAGGAATATGGTATAAGATTTCCTTAAAAACAATACAGGCCCTGTACTTATCCATTCCAACAGTTCTCCTACGCCGTATTAGGCATGGTTATGTGTTGTTTTTACTGTTCCCCACATTTTTGTCCACTCCCTGTACTTCTACTAAGGTGCATCTCCTAGCTCCATTTCAATTAAATCAGAAAGCCCTTAACGGGAGGCGTTATACTTTCATTCAAGGATTTTTTGCCACTATTCTTGATGGTAACATATTGAGGGGAGTATTAGGGGTAAGCTGAGAGAGAAAATCTGAATATAGGGGCGTGAGACATGATATGTTTCGTAAAAGAGGTAACGAAGAAGCAGGAGGCTGTATAATGTCGCGTATGCCATGTTACATTCTTTAGTGTTGATGTGCCACCACGGCATTACGCTTGGCGTGTAATGCAATGTCACCCATTGTCGTGGCAGCGCTCGACAGTACGTGATAACAGTAGAGATGACTCTAGTGATGGCTGTCATTTCTGCAGCGACTTTTACCTGCCTATAATCCACACCCACTTGGGCACGCGCGCGTTTTAGAAGTCCCGCGTGAGGCGGCGCGAGTTAAGGACTTATAAGTCCGGTGGTGACAAAATAAAAACTCTAAAACGCATCTCTCCTTGTGAAAGCCCTTACAAAGTATTACGACATACTGACGACGCAGGAACACAGCGGTAGGAGTTTCCAGTACCCAAGGATTTTGTCAAAAGAGGGGTGAGGCGATTTGTTAAAGAGGACCTAAAAAAGGTTCCTGTCCTGGCTTTTATTCTGTAAATATGTTTATTTACTTTTTAATTTTATGTACATAATTTTCTTTCGAGAGGCCTTCATAAAAATAGTATTTGGTCTATAAAATTAACCAAGAAAAGCTTTTCTTAAATAAGTTTGACATTTATTCTCGTTATATATAATAAATACCGAAATGCATAATTTCTTTATTTGGCAATATAACTTCACTCTGTTGCCAAACGAATTAAAATTCGAATATAACGTATTGCCTCTTTGCTAACAAAACATCACTCAGTCTCCTAACATAAGATAACAGAAGACTCTTAAGACTGGCTTGAATAACTTACGAATATAGATAAATGTAAATTAATGCAGATGAATAGGAAAAAGAATCCCGTAATGTTTGAATACTCCATTAGTAGTGTAGCTCTTGACAGTCACGTCGATTAAATATTTGGGCGTATCATTGCAGAGCGATATGAAGTGGGACAAGCATATAATGGCAGTTGTGGGGAAGGCTGATAGTCGTCTTCGGTTCATTGGTAGAATTTTGGGAAGATGTGGTTCATCTGTAAAGGAGAACGCTTATAAAACACTAATACGACCTATTCTTGAGTACTGCTCGAGCGTTTGGGATATCAGGTCGGATTGAGGGAGGACATAGAAGCAATTCAGAAGCGGGCTGATTGATTTGTTACTGGTAGTTTTGATCATCACGCGAGTGTTACGGAAATGCTTCAGGAACTCGGGTTGGAGTCTCTGGAAGAAAGGAGGCGTTCTTTTCGTGAACCGCTACTGAGGAAATTTAGAGAACCATCATTTGAGGCTGACTGCAGTACAATTTTACTGCCGTCAACTTATATTTCGCGGAAAGACCACAAAGATAAGCTAAGAGAGATTAGGGCTCGTACAGAGGCATATAGGCAGTCATTTTTCCCTCGTTCTGTTTGGGAGTGGAACAGGGAGAGAAGATGCTAGTTGTGGTACGAGCTACCCTCCGCCACGCACCGTGTGGTGGATTGCGGAGTATGTATGTAGATGTAGATGTAGAAGTTAATCGTATTCAAATCTTTTTGACAATAGCTATCTTTCTCCTACTATATTCTTGTATTTAAATGCAGAACTTATTTGAAACGAAGTCAAAATTATTTTATGGAAGTATCTTACATTTCATAAAAATTCTTCAATTTCCGTTAGTGATCAAGAAACTTTTTTTTTAAATTATTATTTCAAAAGTCACTTTCAAACTATAACAACCAAAATTATTTGTAAAAAAACGGAATACACAAATACTATGAGCTACACTTTTAGGATCTAAACATTGATTTAAGCATTGATTTCAACTAGACTTCTGATGTATGCGACTTCATTAATGAGTGTGTATTTATCCATGAAAATATAGTTATACAGTCTTGGACGCTAATAAACTCCTCTACGGCGTACAACACATGTTTTCCTTTATATGACGTTTATTTAAAGATACTTGAAAGTTGTGACAGTTGGACTCACTGTTCCAAGGATATTACGAATAATAATTTCACTGTAGAACGTTGTTCTTTTAGTTAAATTTGTAGACATGATATATCGCCGTCCCACAAGTATGTCATTTTTATGTATAAGTACATAGCACAAAACGACGATCGCTAGCGGCTTTCCAATGCTGTGAGTCTCCGAAGAGATGTTTTCATTTAAGCAACGGGACAGCATCTTTAAGGGAATTGGACTCTGTCAGAAAAGAAAGGAATTCGGAAGGAACTGGCTGTGGCGTATAGCAAGAGACCAACCTGTCATTTGTCGAAAAAGTGGAAAACCGCGTAATACGATTTTCAAGGTTGCTGGCGGATGGATTCGAACCACCTTGCCTTCCAAATCCAGGCACTGTAAGGTCAGCATCGCACTGTATAGGGCTACCCTGGATGGTGGAGAATTAGGAAAAACATTTGATAGTACATGAATGCTTTCATAATTTAAGATTTAATTGTACATGGAATTCCTGGCTTCATTTATGATGTATATAGACTCTGGACTAAAGGGGGGAGGGGGGGGGGGCAGTAGGCAGTGGCTCGGACGAATTCAAGCAGCCCGTTGAAAAAATCTTTTCGGCACGGACGAACTATAGAATGTGCTGTCATCACATACCCCTTCTGCAATCAACAACCCCCCCCCCCCTCATCGTTTACGGTTTTCATAACTTAGTACCATCCAGGTGACCAGATAGGGCGATATTTTTCCGTTTGAGCTACTAACGACAGAATTTTGAGCAAAATTTTTGAGGGAATGGCCGTCTGGCCTTTTTACGCAATTTGTGGGCGACACAGGCAAATCAAAGTCTGTTTCTATTCAATGACTTTAATTTCATGTTATTTGTGATTATTTTTACCGCTCCGTTGCCTTGTGAAATACTAAAATATGGCAGTCCCAAAGTTCTTCATTTTCGGAATAACGATTCCACTGCTAACATTAAGCTGCTGTAGATAGGTAACCAGGCTGTTATAGTAGTGCATACATACTTTTAACTTACCATCAAAATCAATTTTCTTGTTCTTTCTTGCTACAGACTTACCCATAATTATAAAATATCATAACAGCACAAAAACAATAAATGGCAGCAATTACATTGAATTCAGCCGCAAGTAAGAACTAAACTGAGTAACAAACCAACAGCTGAGCTCAAATAAACGGACTGTTGTACAATAATTGGTCTCGGATGAAGTTGTACACTATCGATATGTCAATAGTTTAAATCTATTGATCGTCTTGTTGACTTACCGTTTTCGTTGAATGATTGAAAATCAAAATACCTTTCAATTGCAGTGCATGGCAACAGCAGTGAACCAGTAGATGAAATGGTTGAGATAACACGCAAGGACATATTGAAAAAAAAGAGAATGTGCAGACCAGAAATAACATAACTTACTTAATTTAGTACTCTCAGTTAAATAATTTTCTTTCAACAACAAACTTTACAGGTGGGACCTAGGGCTAGCATTGGTAAGCCCCTCTAACAGCACAAACATTTTTCAACCATATAGAGAGTAAAATATTGACACTAAAAAATAGCATCAAAAGTAAAGTCAAATTCTAAAAAGGTATGTGGATGACTTTTGATGGTACAGATGATGACATAACAATCGTTACTAATAAATTCAATATCCTGCATAAAACTTTGCAGTTTATCCTTGAGCATTAAGAAAACAACACCATACCATTTCTTGAGGTGAAAAAATTAAAACAGATCAAAGGTGTCTTTCAGCATGTACAGGAAGTCTACTGGTACAGAAACCACTATGCCAAACTCCTTTACACATCCACCTCCCACAAAAGAAAGAACTGCATCTAGATCAATGCTGTACAGAGCCCAGAAATTTGCTGTTCATCGTGCAGAACTCCAACGAGAAATAGAAAGCATAAAAATGTACTGCAATACACAATGCATATGCTCCTTCACTCATTAATGCCATGTCATAACAGATAAAAATAAACTGAAGAAACAACATTAAATTACACTCTCAAGTGACAGGACCACAGCAGTTAAATATGTAAAAATGCCATACCTTGGTATATTGTCTAACAAATTATCTAGGCTGCTCAAGATCACAGATGTAAAAATTGGCTTCAGCACCAACAACAATTTAAGTATGAAGCTTAATCACAACATAAAACCGCCAGATATAGATCTTGATGTGTCTGACATTTAAAAAATTACCTGCAGCCAATACAACAAATATTATATAGACCAAACAGGCAGAAATTTCAGAACCTGGTTTAAAAAACATATAGACAGCTGCAGACTGGCTAAAATAATAACTAGCAATACACATTAAGGACAGAGGCCACCCTTTGAAAGTGGAAGACAGTCTGAAATTTTTCTTAAAATCATAAATTAAAAGAATGGATGTCATTGTAGAAATGGAAATTTTCATTCATAATACAAAATATGAAGATAATGTTCTTAATGAGATAACCGAGTTCAATAATTCAAAACTCTTCACCAGTCTTAAGCCAGTTCCAATGTAACACATTTAATATGTATAAATGTGAAACAAACGACTACCAGACTGTCAGCATCATGGACATCGATGTGAAATCGATATCATTCACACGCTGCAAGGCCGCCATATTGTATTAAGTGTACTGTGTTTACATGCATGTACAAAGTTTTGTGCAGTGAATTATGTCAAAAAATAGGGGGAAAATAAATTGTGCAATGTTGTAATAGAACAGAACAGCCCCGCCAGTGTGCCAAGGATGAATAACGAAGCTTGAAGACTCCAAAATCGTATGTGAAGAACTGCCAGATAAAACATTATATCACACGATTTTCTCAAGATAATAACTGATGCAAAAGTCTCCGCATCCCACACAGGCTGTGGTGTCAATAATAATAAACAACGAGCCATAGCTCCACATCAGCAGAAAACATCACTCTGGCCACCCACTGCCCCCTCTCCTTCCAAATATCCCAGCAGCCACTCCAGCAGCGAACAGTAAACAGTGCTATGTTAGTTTAGATTAAGAAAATTTGTTTGCAAGTAACAATTTTCTGTATACATAGACGCCTCAAGGTGGGCAGAACAAGCTAGAAACGTATCGCGATTTGTTAAATTAAACATAAAACGAATAAAAGTGACCGGTAACAGAAAATACAAATAAATAATTGCTAGGTAGTGTGCAATTTCATTCAGGTGATTGGGGAGGGGGGTCCAGACCCTACGGATTCCGCCTTTGGCTACGTCCTTGCACCATTTAAACTCCATTTACACAAAAATTGGCTCTGAGCACTATGGGACTTAATATCTGTGGTCATCAGTCCCCTAGAACTTAGAACTACTTAAACCTAACTAACCTAAGGACATCACACACATCCATACCCGAGGCAGGATTCGAACCTGCGACCGTATCGGCCGCGCGGTTCCAGACTGAAGCGCCTAGAACCGCTTTTTTTTTTTTTTTCGAGTTCGTTGCGTTTGGTCTGGGCGGACGACACAAGACATCCGTTCAAATTGATCGTTGATTCATTGACTCAGTTTTTTTTATTACAGATAGCACGCAGCCTTCTGACCGAACACCCTGAGCTACCGTGCCGGCATATGCTGCTGTAAGAATTTTACGCAATCCATTGTTTTGTTTTAAGATTCCTCCTTGTCTGATAATAGTTTTCACATAGAAACTTTGTCTCGTAACCTGGCAGAAATCCAAAGAGATTCTGGTCGTACGTAAAGTATTCTAGCAGCAAGACACAGTCAATGCCTTCTCTGCGCGATAGCAATGGAAATACTATCGATGAAAGTACTGCTAAAGCAGATTTACGAAACGCAGTCTTCCGAAATTCGTTCACCAAAGAAGACGAAGTAAATATTCCAGAATTGGAATCAAGAACAAATGCCAACATGAGTAACTTACAAGTAGATATCCTCGGAGTAGTAAGCAACTTAAATCGCTTAATATAAGCTGGTCTTCCGTTTCAGACTATATACCTATTAGATTCACTTCAAGAGTAGGCTGATGCAATAGCTCCATACTTAACAATCATTTACAACCGTTCGCTCGATAAAGATCTGTTACAAAACACTGGAATATTGCACAGATCACATCAATATCCAAGAAAGCCAATAGAGGCAATCTACTACATTACAGGCTCATATCATTAACGTCGATATGCAGCAGGATTGTGGAGACTATATTAGTGTTCGAACATTATGAATTACCTTGAAGAGAACGGTCCACTGACACACAGTAAACACAGATTTAGAAAACATTGTTCTTGCGAAACATAACTAGTTCTTTACTCACACGAAGTGTTGAGTGCTATCGACAAGGGATTTCAAATTGATGCCGTATATCTAGATTTCCAGAAGGTTTTTGACACTGTACCTCACAAGCAGTTTGAAATCAAATTGTGAGCTGATGGAATATCGTCTCAGTTACGCGGCTGGATTAGTGATTTCCTGTCAGAGGGGTCACAGTTTGTAGTAACTGATGGAAAAACATCGAGTTCCCCAAGGCGTTCCCCGAGGTGGTGTTATAGGCCCTCTGTTGTCCCTTATCTATACAAATGATTTAGGAGACAATCTAAGCAGCTGCCTTAGGTTGTTTGCAGATAATACTGTCATTTATTGTCTACGAAAGTCATCAGAAGATCAAAACAAATTGCAAAATGATGTAGATAAGATATCTGTACGGTGTGAAAATTGGCAATTCACTCTAAATAATGAAAGTTTGAGGTCATCTACATGAGTGCTAAAAGGAATCCGTTAAACTTCGGTTACAGGATAAATCAATCAAATCTAAAAGCTGTAAATTCAAGCAAGTGCGGAATTACAACTACGAACAACTTTAATTGGAAAGAACACGTAGAAAATGTTGTGAGGAAGGCGAACTAAATTCTGTGTTTTATTTCCAGAGCATTTGAAAGATGCAACAGAGCTAACGAAGAGACTGCCTGCACTACATTTGTCCGTTCTCTTTTGGAGTACTGCTGCGCAGTTTGAGATTCTTACCGGATAGGATTAACGAAGTACTTCGAGAAAGTTCAAAGAAGTGTAGCACGTTTTGTATTATTGAGAAATAGGGGAGGGAGTGTCATAGACATGATACAGAATTTGGGGTGCACATAATTAAAACAAAGGAGTTTCTCGCTGCAGCGGGAACTTCTCACGAAATTTTAATCACCAACTTTCTCCTTCGAATGCGGATATATTTTGTTGACGCCAACCTACATAGAGAGAAACGATCACCGTAATAAAATGAGGAAAATCAGTGCTCGCACAGAAAGATGCAGGGGTTCGTTTATTCCGCGCGTTGTTCGAGTGCGGTATAACAGAGAATTATTGCGAAGGTGGTTCGATGAACCCTCTGCAAGGCACTTAAGTGTGATTTGCAGAGTATCCATGTAGATGTAGATGTAGATGTAACGAAACTGAGGAGTGATCACACAAAACAATGCTTTGTAAAAGGAGGTCACATAAAATTCCTTAAATTAAATGCACCCCAGCAGCATTCAGTAGCTTTCTGTTCGATAAAAACACAGGAACAAATGGGGTATTGCAAGTACTCAGTGTCATAGCCACATACAATTTGTCCTAGTATTTCACAGAGGGGCCTGCGAATCAAAGTGGTTGTAAGTTATGAGTCGATAAGATTGGATCTGCAGAGGGTTGCTACTATATATGTGCTAAATTCCGAGGATAAAGGTGAAGCGTATGGACAGTCTAATAGGTTTGTTTATAAATAACTCATCTGCTACCAGTCACGATTTTCTTTATTTTATTTTTCGCACGACGCGTTTCAGGAAATGATTCCCATTTCAAAGTGCGTTTTTTATGTTTGTTATGTCATTCCTATGTGATGTTGTCGATGTGTGAGATTCTGCTTCATTTCGTTGACTTTACTGTAATATATAAGACAACAGGCGATTTTTAGTGTTTTCTTATATATTGCAGTAAAGTCAACGAAATGAAGCAGAATCTCACACATCGACAACATCACACAGGAATGACATAATAAAAACAAAAAACGCACTTGAAATTGGGAATCATTTCCCGAAACGTGTCGTGCGAAAAATAAAATAAAGAAAATCGTGACTGGTGGCAAATGAATTATTTATAAAAAAAAACAAAAACAAAAAAAACCTATTGTTTTCACAGTCGCAGGCTTTCAGAACCATTTATAATGGATCAAATCAGGACAGTCAATGTTCAAGGACATTTTATCAGCACCCAACAACATATGGTTCCAAGGAGGGAGGAGGGGTGAATGCGCTGAGGGCATTATATCCCCATTCAGGTGACAGCCTCTCAGTTCTTTAACAACTAATATATGGTGGCAACAAGAATAAATAGGAGTGGATGCGGCCTTTCTTGTAAGTAAGTGTTTATATCACCACAAAAATTCTAAGGACAACAATGAACGAGCCAGGATAGAACATGAACCTATTGGAGAAATACCAGCTACTGATGAGATGCAGCAGGGGAAGGAACGGGTACCCTCCAGTTTCAATACTCATATTGAAGGTGAGGTAAGTTGTTTATGTGAGGGAGCATGTTGGGTATATGATATACACTGAGGTGACAAAAGTCACGGGACAGCAATATGCACATATACAGGTGGCAATAGTATCATGTGCACAAGGTATAAAAGGGCAGTGCATTGGCGGAGCTGTCATTTGTTCGCAGGTGATGCATGTGAAAAGGTTTCCGACGTTGTTGTGTGCACACAACAGGAATTAACAGACTCTGAACGCAGAATGGTAATTAGAGCTAGACGCAAGGGTCATTCCATTTCGGAAATTGTTAAACAATTCAATATTCCGAGATCCACAGTGTCCAGAGCGTGCCAAGAATACCACATTTCAGGCATTACCTCTCACCACTGTGGCCGACAGCCTTCAGTTAACGACCGAGGGCAGCATCTTTTGCGTAGAGATGTCAGTGCTAACAGACAAGCAACACTGTGTGAAATAGCCACAGAAATCAATGTGGGACGTATGACTAACGTATTCGTTAGGACAGTGCGGCGAAATATGGTGTTTATGGACTATGGCAGCAGACGAACAAGACGAGTGCCTTTGCTACGAGCATGACATCGCCTACAGCGCATCTCCTGTGCTCATGACCATAGGTGACTGGAAAACCGTAGCCTGGTCAGATGAGTCTCGATTTCAGTTGGTAAGACCAGATGGTAGAGTTCGAGTGTGGTGCAGACCCCATGAAGCTCTGGACCCAAGTTATCAACAAGGCACTGTGCAAGCAGTGGTGGCTCCATAATGGAGTGGACTGAGTTTACGTAGAATGGACCGGGTTCTCTGGTCCAACTGAACTGTTCATTGACTGGAAATGGTTTATGCTCGGCTACTTGGAGATTATTTGCAGCCATTCATAGACCTCATGTTTCCAAACAGCGATGGAATTTTCATGGATGACAGTGCGCCATTTCACCGGGCCATGGTTGTTTGGGAATGATTTGAAAAACATTCTGGACAATTCGAGCGAATGATTTGGCCATACAGATCACACTACACGAATCCCATCAAACATTTATGGGACATAATCGACAGGTCAGTTCATGCTCAAAATCTGGCAACACTTTCGCATCTATGGACAGCTGTAGAGAGGGAATGTGGCTCAATATTTCTGCAGGGAACTTCCAACAAGTCGTTGAATCTATGCACTAGGCTGGGCAAAAGGATGTCCGACACAATGTTAGGAGGTATGCCGTGAGTTTTGTCCCCTCAGTGTATTTTGTGATAATATGATGTGTAGAAATTCTACCTACCTCACTTAGTTATCAATGTCGAGGGCTTTCCACTGTTACCCTTGATAAGAGTAACGAAACTGGAGGGAGTAGTAACGTATTGCACTACTGGCGCAGAACAGGAATTGTCCCTATGGCCTATAATGAAGTTCTGTTTCACTATAATACAAAACAAGTATATTAAATCTGAATTAGGCATTCTACCTCCCCACATCTCCTCTAGTCAACAATGCCAACACTTGCTGCAGCAATTGCACAAGTAGGAGGGAGCGGGTAACACAAAGGTCTAGGTGAGGTTAAGTAGCTAGATATCTTTATACCATGTCTGAACGGAATTTATATTAAGGTGGTTTGCTGCTACAGAAACCTTGAGTTGACACATTCCTGCATGTCAGTCAATGAAGCTGCCAAGTTTTATTTGATAAAGAGACGTTGAAAACTCGTCTATCGTTACAATCAGATCTTAGTTACCACAACATGTTAAGATAGTGTCATATCATGGCAATAATTTCTAATGGGTCGTAAATATTAATGGTCTGCATGGAAATATTGTGTAACTTCAAGCTGAAACTATATAATTACTCTGAACATTTACTCATAGGATACACACAAAGGAGCCAAGCTACTGAGATTATTGTAAATGTAGACAGAAATCTCTGTTATCGCCACCACAGTAATTGCAGCAAAAGGACACACCAGCTGCAGGTGTCCACATGGAACATCTTGGCAGACAAATAATGTGTTACAGGCGAGTGAACGCAGCAAACAGGGCGAAACAAGACATGTGACAGTAGTGTCCTGAGGAGGAGAGGAGCAAAAATGTGGTCTTAGCAACATAAAAGCAAACAGCGTAGCAAGGCAGAGCAAATGAAGACATTTGATAGTGTCACAAAAGGATGCAGAGGAGCCAAGTCGTCAAAACCCAGCGTGAGAACCACCCACAATGAAACAATTTAAGGAGATTACCTTTTCAAATTTGGTTCCTGTGTTGGCACAGTACCAGGAAAGATAACAGACGTTAGGACAGACCACAACGGGAGCAAAAATTGAAAACCCATTGTGGATTGTGGTCATCTGGGATAGTCTGTGGACACCAACAACATCCTGCTAGTTGCAAGTCCCAGGAGGATTTGTTTGGCTTTTCTGTCAGGAAAATATTGGTAGTTAAGGGAATGAAAGGCAAATGAAATTTTCTTAATCTCACAGTTCCAAGGCCCAAGGGTTCCTGGAATGCAAAGTATATCTAGACTGCTCCAGGAATGGAAGATTCTTTAGCTTGTGCACAGCCTTTGCAGAATTTAGCTTGGCTCATGGTGGTTCTGCAGATAAAATAGATAGGAATAGTGTGGGCTGCCCGTAATAGCATTTCAGGCTATCGAAATGGACGATTATGGAGCAGTCTGCCACCTGTATTTCGGCATTGACTGGAGGTGTCAAATGAATTATTTGTGTTCTGGCGTAACCACAAGCGCCAGAACGAAGATGCCGGACGCTAGTGCAGAGAAGGTGGTGAGGAAACATCGGCAAATGGTGTGCGCAATTGGACCGTGCCGCGCCAGGAGCGACACCTGGAAGAAGTGAATATAAACGCCGCTCCTGCTAGCCTTGGCGTCAACTCCTCCAGGTACTGGTCAGCCTTTCACCGCCTTACTGGTAGCAATCCCACTCCGCATTACCCAATTCTCCATAACGATCGACTCTTTACTGACAACCTCAGTAAGGCCAACCATTTTGCTTCCCACCTCTCTGCGGTCTTCTCCATTCCTGACGATCTCCATTTTGATTACTCCCTCTTCCCCACCGTCCTTGACCACACTGACTCCTCTGTCCCCCCACTCACCCCTAGCTTCCAGTACTTGGATCGGTTACCCCTCTCAGACATCAACACTCCCATCACCGCACAAGACATCACACTCGTCCTCTGCTCCAAACACAACACTGCCCCTGGTCATGATGGCGTCACCTACCGCCACATCAAGGAATCCCCCATAACCTTCCTGTCTGTCCTTGCTACCCTGTACAATGTCCTCCTCTCCACTGGATTTTACCCCGACCTGTGGAAGACTCACCGTGTTCTGCTGTTCCCTAAACCTAACAAACCCCCCTCTGATACCTCTTCCTATAGTCCCATCTGCCTCACCTCCGTTTTCAGTAAGATCTTCGAGGCCATCCTCTCTCACCATATTCACTGCCACCTTAACCAGCACCACCTCCTTCCCCTTACACAATGCGGCTTCCAGCCTTCCTTCTCCGCTGACGACCAGCTCCTTAACCTTACCAATCTTCTTTCCCTCCAAATTAACTCCCATCGCTCCACTATTCTTGTTTCCCTTGATCTCCAGAACGCCTATGACCATGTCTGGCATCCCGGGCTCCTCTTCAAACTACAGACCTATGCTTTCCCCATCAAGTTCGTCCGTCTCTTTGCTTCCTTCCTCTCCCATCGTCCCTCTTATGTGACTATGCACAATTCCAACTCACGTACTGCCGGCGTGCCCCAAGGCTCTGTCCTTTCCCCTCTTCTCTATCTCCTGTACACTGCTGATATGCCCAAACCTCCCCCACCTGTTCACCTTCTCCAGTTTGCTGATGACACCGCCTTCCTAGCCCTTTATCCTACCCTTCAACGGTCTCAACGTACCCTCCAAACCCACCTTGACCAATTCACCGTTTTGTGCAACCAGTGGTTCCTCCATATCAACCCCTCCATGACCCAGGCGATCATCATAGGCCGCACCATCCTCTCCTTCTGCCTCCATGATTTCTACCTCACCATTTATGGCTGTCCTATCCACCTCACTCCTACCCTCAAATACCTTGGCCACACCCTCGACCGCCACCTCACCTGGACTCCCCATCTCCTTACCATCCAAAACATAGCTCACAACAGACTCCGCCTCCTGAAACTCCTGTCCAGCCAGGCGTGGGGTCTGCATCCTTCCACCATCCTTCACACCTACAAATCCTTGGTCCACCCCATCCTCTGTTATGCCAGAATAGCTTGGATTTCCGCCCCTCCCCGGGATGATGAGCTTCGCCCTGACATCTACCCTTCCTACCAACTCTAACCCCATCTTCCTCCCTCCTCCTCAGGGCTCCCTTTCCTCCCCCTCCCTTCTCCTGAGCGCCTTTCCCCTCCTAATCCCCCCTCTCTTGTGCTCCCTTTCAGTGTCTCTGCACTCCCTCCTTCCTTGTCTTCCCTCTTCATCTCCTGCCCCACCAGTCTCCTGCCTCTTTGTGTACCTGCTGATGCCCCTACTCTCTTCATCCCGCCACCTCCCCTGTTGCCTCTTGCTCTCCCCTCCTTTTCCATCCTCTCCAACCTCTCCCTCAGCAGGTCCCTCTGGCAGTTTTATACTTCACTGTGTGTGCTCCAAGTGGGTTTTAAGTGTGTTGTTCTGGAGTGTTTTCATACTGTGACTGACTTGTAACTTGTGCATGTGCATTCAGTGTCTTCTTTGTGTTTTAAGAATAGCCAACTGTGTTTTTTAACTTTGTGGTGACTTTTTTAACTGTCCCCCCATGTACGTCTTCCTGTCAGTGTATTTTTACCTCCATTATCTCCCTTTACTCTGTCTTATGTTCCCCGTTTCTTATCGCCTTATATATGTTACACTTTATTCTTGTTTTAGTTGTCATGTCACTCGGCTGAAGAGCGGCGGATTGTGGCGCTGACAGCCCTCCCCTGCCCATATGGGGTAGGGGAATGAAATCACAATAAAGAAAAAAAAATAGCCTTGGCTGCTCAGATCGCCCCAGTCTACGACGGACATTTGTGCTACGTTATCAGATTGTCGTGATCCATATCAAGTGCTTACTTGGACTTCATGCATAGCAAGAACTTTACTGTTTTCATGTCGCCTCTCGCTAGCGACATTTGCTGTAATCACAATTAAGTATAGTCAATTTGCTTTCTAGAAATATAACTACTGATGTTATTTGGTTGAATTGTTGTATAGCATTCCGAGAACGGTGCATCCCTTAGGCGCCCTATTAGTGACTAGTGGACAAGGCCCCACAACTGGTGACGAGTCTACAAACGGACCTACGTACCGATAGCCATGAACTTTTTTTTTTTTTTTTTTTTTTTTTTTGCTGGCATCTTACTTCTCTCTTGTCTTTACTTTGCAGGGGCGCATACTGTTTTCTTATCGTTGTTGCTAATCAGTGTTTCCAGGTGAGCATTGCAGACCATTTCTTCGCTTTCGTCCTAATTTTTGTCTATTTTTGCATTTGTGTCTTCCAACATGCTCACCAACTCTGTCCCGCCCCCTGCTCAAGCGCCGCAGCCGCAGGTACAACACAGCTAATGCAGATGTTTCAGTTTGATGCCACAGATATCTACCCTGCTAAGCACGGTGCAGCAGTTACTCGCCAACGCTGAGCGCCGTACGGAACAAGCATCGCCTACTACAGCTGCTATACCACATTTTCAACAGTTTTGTGAACAGGAAGAGGAATGTCACAAGTGGCTCTCACAGTTTGAGGCGCATGTCATCACCCACAACATACGAGGTACTGTGAAATTCCCCCTCTCTATTGTCAACGGTTCAGATAATATGTTGCGTGATGTGATTGTGTACAATGTGCCTGACTTAAAAATCAGAGAACAAATTTTGGAAGTTGATCCATCATTTCAGCAGGTCGTGCAAACATTGGATCAACATTTGAGCATTCAGCTATTTGTCGGGTGGAGTCCCTTAGTTGTGATCGCCCCATTCCGCACCGACAGCGTGCGCTAGCCACGCCGAGAAAACACCTGTCCACGCCGCCTAAGCAGCTCGCAAAACAGGCGGCTACACAGGCGAACAGAATTAAGTCTTGCCCTCGCTGTTATACGTGGCACAAACGCCAAGACTGCCCATCCAACAAGCTCAGTGTTATGCTTGTGGTAGGAAAGGACATGTGCAATCCCAATGTTTGCAACAGAACAAAGACAAGAATTCGGCCTACTCACAAAAATCTCGTCATAACGCCCATGTCATTAATGCAGCATAGTCGGTCGGGGTGGCCGAGCGGTTCTAGGCGCTACAGTCTGGAACCACGCGACCGCTACTGTCGCATGTTCGAATCCCGCCTCGAGCATGGATGTGTGTGTGATGTCCTTAGGTTAGTTAGGTTTAAGTAGTTCTAAGTTCTAGGGGACTGATGATCTCAGAAGTTAAGTCCCATAGTGCTCAGAGCCATTTGTACCATTAATGCAGCATATTCCACGTCTGCAACTAGCAAGCGTGCAGTTTCGTCAGTGATGCGTCAAACAAACTTTTTGTTCATTTACTTATTTGTGGGACACGTGTGAAATTGCAGTTGGACACGGGTGCCTCTATCATGTTGCTATATCATCGCACATATGAACTGTTAGGCTCCCCACACCTGTCTAAAACTAGCACGCATCTGACACCTTATAATGGACAAGACATTCCTGTTCTCAGAAAATGTACTTTCCCTGCCATGTATCACTCGCATACGCGAACAGCGACTTTTACAGTGCTACAATCACGCAATTGTGAGAACATATTGTCTTGATTCTTTTGACTTGTTTAGCTTTAACATTCAGGACAGTATGCTGTCAGTGTCTGCATTAAATGCAAGAGACAGTGTAGCTAGCTTTCTAAAAGAATTCCCAGAACTCTTTTATGAAAGTTTAGGCAAAGCTAACAATTTTGTTGCACATATTAACCTGAAGGACAATGTTCAGCCGAAATTTTGCCGGGCCAGAACTCTTTCCCATTGCATTATGGGACAAAGTCGCGGCTGAACTTACGGAGTTGCAAGATAATGGAGTTATTGCGCCCGTATCAGCTAGTCAATGGGCAAGTCCACTGGTTTTGCTCCCGAAACCTTCAGATCGCATTCGCCTCTGTGTTGACATTGTCTACAGTCAACCCACAAACAGTAATTTACATTTATCCATTGCCACTCCCAGAGAATCTTATGGACAAATTAGGCGCTGGACGCTACTTTTCAAAAACTGATTTGCGCGACGCATATCTTCAAATACCGCTCGATGCAGAGTCTCAAAGTGTGTGTAGTAAATACTCATTTGGGGTTGTGTAAATATTTGCGTTTGCCTTTTGGCAGTGCTTTCACACCCACCATTTTCCAACGTTATTTGGAACAGCCAAACTGTTCGAACTATTTGGACGATATTGTCGTATCAGATCGTACAGCTGAAGAACATATTACAAATTTGTGTGCTTTGTTTCGTGTGTTATCTAATGCAGGACTAAAGTGCAGACTGGACTAGTGCGATTTTTTAAACCTGAGTTGCAGTATCTTGGTCATGTCATAAACAGTCGAGGTGTACATCCTCTGCAGTCGCATTTGTTAACCATACGAGATTTGCCGATTCCTTTCGCACAGAATTGGTGGTAAAGACAGACCTACTGCTTTCGCATAAAAAGTGTTGTCCAAAGATTAGTATAACTATTCACAAATTGAAAAAGAGGCATTGGCTGTTGTGTATGGTGTCACCAAATTTCACCACTATTTGTATGTCGGAAAATTCTACTTAGTAACGGATCACAAGCCTCTGCAGTCCTTGTTTCACCCAACGAAATCGGTTCCTGTACGAAATGCACAAAAATTCCAAAGATGGGCTTTATCGTTGTCTCAAAACCAGTACGAGATCGTGTATCGTCCGATAGCTTAACATGGTAGTGCACACGCCCTTTCACGTCTTTCGATTGGCCCTGAAACGAGGATAATGGAATGTAGTCGAATTAAGTCGGGTGATGCTGAGGGAACTAGATTAGGAAATGAGTCACTTAAAGTAGTAAAGGAGTTTTGCTATTTGGGGAGCAAAATAACTGATGATGGTCGAAGTAGAGAGGATATAAAATGTAGACTGGCAATGGCAAGGAAAGCATTTCTGAAGAAGAGAAATTTGTTAACATCGAGTATAGATTTAAATGTCAGGAAGTCGTTTCTGAAAGTATTCGTATGGAGTGTAGCCATGTATGGAAGTGAAACATGGACGATAAATATTTTGGACAAGAAGAGAATAGAATCTTTCGAAATGTGGTGCTACAGAAGAATGCTGAAGATTAGATGGGTAGATCACATAACTAATGAGGAAGTGTTGAATAGGATTGGGGAGAAGAGAAGTTTGTGGCACAGCTTGGCTAGAAGAAGGGATCGGTTGGTAGGACATGTTCTGAGGCATCAAGGGATCACCAGTTTAGTATTGGAGGGCACTGTGGAGGGAAAAAATCGTAGGGGGAAACCAAGAGACGAATACACTAAGCAGATTCAGAAGGATGTAGGTTGCAGTAGATATTGGGAGATGAAGAGACTTGCACAGGATAGAGTAGCATGGAGAGCTGCATCAAACCAGTCTTAGGACTGAAGACCACCACCACAACAACAACAGACATTGACGCTTCTGCTGCATCTTGTTGTCACATCGATGATCATGATTCTGAATTGCTTCAGTCCAAGCTAAACTATAAGAAAATTGCAAGGCCACGAACGCTGATCCAGATTTGAATATTTGGCTCAACTATATTCACACATCTTGGCCTCAGTCAGTGAATAACATAAATAACTCTGTAGTGCGCTGATACTTTGCACATTGGCATAGCCTCGCTTTACAGAAAGGTGTGATTCTTGTTCAAAATGATAATGGACAGTCACATGTGTTGATCCCTAAAGCTTTGCAAAAAGAAGTGTCGCAGTTACTTCAAGGACACTGGAGGATTGTTCGTACAAAAGTTAGCTCGTCCACACTACTTGGCAGAGTATGGACGCCCACATAGAACAGATGACGTCACAGAATATGTGGGAAATCAGTCTGCTTCGCCACAAAAATTCTCTGCTTTGCCCAAGTCACAATCGCCATGGTAACGTATGCCCATAGACTTAGTGGGACCTTTTTAGAACACCCTTTGGTTCATTGTGGTTGACTCGTATAGCAAGTTTCCTTTTGCTGTGTCAAGGAACTCGACAGCACCACGTAGCACAATTCAGAAGTTGTCATCGATTTTTTGCCTAGAAGGCTTACCTGAAGTAATAGTGTCAGACATCGGCCCTCTGTTCGCGTCACATGAATTTAAAACATTCTGTGAGTGCAATGGCATACAGTATCTAACTAGGGCACCGTTCCATCCACAGTCAAACGGTGAAGCGGAAGGTTTTGTGAGAACATTCAAGCAGCAGATGGCCAAACTTCACTCCGCACACACCAGGAACCAAGCATGGCAACTGTTTCTCGCCTCGTATCGTTCGCACCCACGAGATGGACCATCGTTGGCGGAATTGCTTCATGGCCGCCGCCATCGCACACTGCTCCACCTGCTCCATCCTCCTCAGCATCTGGCGACACAGGAAGCCTGCAAGTTTCCCTTCAAGCCACATGATATTGTCTTTTACATGGTTTTTAGCGGCAGCAGACGGTGGGTGCTAGGAGATCGTCTGTCGATTTGGCGCTTGCTTGTATCTTGTTTCAAGCCCAGATGACTTGCAGTGGCACCATCAAAATCAACTTCGCCTCTGTCACGTAAACGATGATCTTTCAGTCTCTCTTCCCCCAAATTCACGGGTCCAGAAGACAGTGTAGCCACAGCAGCCACTAGGCGGTGTCATCATGACACTGCAGGATGACCCCATGGAGACGGAGCCTTCACCTCCTCCGCCTCCTCTCGTCCTACCAAAGGAGCAGGACCCACCCACATAACAGCAGTTTGCGCCTTATTCGTCTGGTCCATGGTAGCAGAAGGTGCACGCATACCCTTCTGGTCGTTTTCTGGAGAATATTTCCACCAGAGCACAGGTCGGATGGCGGGGTACGGCCGGAAACTTGATGTTCCCTGCTGCCACAGCTTTTGGGCTGTCGAGGCACGCACAGGCCCCCTTATCCCCCATACATGGTGACAGTCCGTCGCTTTGGGGGGGGGAGGGGGGGAGGAGAGGAGGAATGTTCTGGCATAACAACATGCGCCAGAAAGAAGATGCGGAACACAAGAGCAAAGAAGGTGGTGAGGAAACGTCAGAGAACGGCGCATGGAATTGGACCGTGCCGTGCCAAGAGCAACACCTGGAAGAAGTGATTATTAATGCCGCTCCTGCTAGCCTCAGCCACTCAGATCACCACAGTCTGCAATGGACATTTGTGCTACGCTATCAGTTTGTCGTTATCTGTATCAAGTGCTTGCCTGGACTTTATGTATAGCAATAGCTTTACTGTTTTCATGTCACCTCTCGCTAATGACATCTGCTGTAATCACAGTTAAGTATTGTCAATTTGCTTTCTGGAAATAAACCTACTAATGTTATTTGTTGAATTGTTGTATAGCATTCCGAGAATGCTGCATCCCTTGAGCAACCTATTAGCGACTAGTGGGCAAGACCCCACAATTTGGTATCGCTCTTCATAGGGTAGAGAGAACTACATAGTCTATCCTTTTTAACCATTGGGTTCCATAACAAAGCCCAGTCACCTGGTCAGTACGGGGGGAGGGGGGGGGGAGGTAGTACTGCTCCTTTATTGCATCTTTGAACCTGCTTTGCTCTCACCTTTAAATAACTCTGTTGCACCTTTCTTACAATCATTTTCAGTCATTGTGGTAAAGTTTTCATTTTACCTCATTAACTTCTGGTGGCAGTTTATCTCATTCACAAGAGGGGCTTATACAGCATCCATATACTATCACATAGGTGTATATCCTGTTGATTTGTGAATTCTACTGTCAGAGACAGACAAGATATATGGCAGATAATAATCCCAACAATTTTGTGTCTTATTACTGGAATAAGGCAACATTCAGATAGCAATTTTATAAAAGCATTCAACACAGCCATTGTCATTGGGGTGGAAGATAATGGTTCTCCAATCTTCAACAACTTGCACATTTGTACAGATAGAGTAGACATAAAATATGTTCCTTGATCCATCAGAATAGCATCAGGGCTTCCAAATGATAATACTAAGTAACTACAATTGCTTTTGTCACCGTTTCCACCATCTTATCAGCAGGTAATGAGAAAGCTGATCAATAATTGACAAGTGTACTTATTTTCCTGATGTTTTTGGGGCAATGGTCCCATGATATTCAGTCCACAATCTCAAATGGCCTAGGCCCTAGAGCCTTCTGTCAAAGTTTGCAATGGAATCAGTGGCCATGTTTGCTGTGCTCTCTGCATACAAGGAAGACAAATGAACATGTCATTCTCAACAATACAATGCCAATTTCTCCAACAGTAGCTTGTGGCAATTTGAGTGTTGGGGACACGTTTTCCGGTATGGCATGCCAGAATGGTGTCACAACAGGCAAATATTGTCTCTCCCAAACAACCATGAAAATTCCTATAAAACAGGATACAAAATGCTTTGGTGTGATACTGACAAATGTGACGACTTCTCCTGCAAGAGAATTTTAACGGGAGGTGTGTTTGTATAAACTTCTCTTATGGATAACGGATTCTGTTTTTTATTCTTCTGAAACTGTTTTCCTTCTGTCAGAGGCAACTCCTCATTAGACATCTCCTTTATACTGGCCAGTACAGTTCCACGTGGTATTACATGAAACTTATCCATACAAGGGGCACATATAACTTTTTATCTACCGCCTCAGCCTTGCAGACAGCCCTTTCTGTATGCACCTGTAGCCAGTTGAGTACCCTTTTTTCGACAAATGAGCCAACCAGAAAGGGGCAGTTCTGTCAGGCTCTCAAATTTTGGTTGCCACCCAGAGAACTTTTCTGATACCATCACTTACCATTAGAGGAGATTGGCTTTCAACAGCGAGATACATGGCTCAGTTTCTCGCATGTGTGCATGCATGGAAACTGAATTGCTTCATCAGATTGAACAGTATGTGACAGACAGCGTGTCAGAGACTTGGCTACAAACAGAGGGACCCAGTATGTAGTGACTAGAAACAGTGCAATTGAAGAAAAGATGAGAGACGACAGCTGTGAGGAAAGCAGTTCTCTAATCTTCTGTGCTGCAATGCTCTCATAGCTGTTCATTGGAAGGCAGGCGAAGTTGGTGACAGCAAGAACATCCCAGCATTCGGTGGCGAGGCAGCTGTAAAAGGAGGCAAGCCACAGAGGAACTTTCACAAGGCAGTGAGAAGGCCTGCAACTGGCCGGAATATAGTGTGGGCCAGTGGCAGCAGCTCGTGTGGTTGGTGCTCATGCCCAGCATACATGGACGCACCAGACAAATGACACCACTGGAATGTGGCACGTAGCACAGACAAAGTCCACGTATTGCAGTATTGGCCGACAAGAGCCAGATGTGCCAAAGGTGACAGAGTATTTAGGAGACTACAGCTCCCAACCACTGCTAAACCTGCTTATGCTAGCACCCATCTACGAAAATGTAAACTGTCAAGATCCAATGGTGAGTCTGATACCATTGTACTGACACCAGATGTGCAGGATGGGAGAGGTCAGGCCAGGAAGTGAATATGTAATGTGGGTAGTTTTTTTTAAAGAAACAACAGAAAATCTGTTACACAAAGTGTCAGGTTTATTTTATGTTAAGGGTTATAAGGGGCCATTTTGGCAAAAGTAACAAGTGAATCATAAGAGAGTAGGAGTAAATATTATTATGAAGTGGGAGCCGGAAGCAGCAGCAGAGAGAGTGTGCTCATCTTGGGCCAGCACACTGTTCCCATCTACCGAGACCTGATGTGAGCAGTTTCCGACACTTTCATTGGTTGGGGGTTGCTGGCAATGTTCATGAGGTGCCTATTCATCAGCAATCCATAACTATGAGAAAGATATACCAGCCCAGCAACACAGGCTGGTACTCCAAGCGAGCCACTATTGTGGTCTCCCAGCTAGCAGCACTTGTAACCAAAGAAATCAATTTAAACCATTTAAGAAACTATCACAGTTCAGACATTTTCAAACCACAACCCCCCACCTACCTTCCACAATATACTGACAACACCGCCTATCTACCTACCCACTATACCTCCAACTCTCCCAATATCACTCGAACCCACAGAGGGCTCAAGTCAACATATTTGGTCACATCACTTGGCGTTACTGTCGTCGAGATTTTCACCGACCCATCCTTCTGACTAAATGAGTTAAGTATTTAGGACTAAATCAAAAACATTGGAAGAATGGTATCCCTCCCCATGTCGCCACTAAATTCGCCAACGATGCACATCTAAGGTAGCGCAGAACTATGATTCACGCTTCCTGGTCATGTCAGCACTCCAGCTGTAGTCATTTGTGTTGTGGTGTTAACAGAGGCCTACACATGCGACAATATTTCCCTAGTGCTGCTGCTGCTAGTCTCAAACCAGTGGTGCAGGTTGGCACAGAACATTACTTGGTCTCACATGGCAGACGCAGATGGAAGGGGTTACGATGTGCTTTGTGCACAAGGTAGCTATCTTCCATTGTAGTGGTCAGTGGTCAACTGGAACCTTAGCAACGAGTATGCCTGTCACCATGTTCACATATATTACAACACTGAGCCAGTGTCACATCTGAATGCCCGACAAAGCAGGGTATTGAACGAGTTCAGCAGCCGGCCAATTGGAGACAAAAAAAGAGGCCGTTTTCAAACTAAAGATCATAAATGGAGCAAGTATGAATCGAATGTTGAGGGTTTCATACACGAGAAACCAAGGTGCAGCTGTTATGACAGTGCTGTACCAGCTTACTTCCGACCCACTCTAGTTTCGTTGGTACAGCGTGTCATAATGGTGATGCTATGGCCGCTTCCCACTCGTCGACTCATTGCCTCTTTCTGAAGTGTGCTAGTGAGGCTAGTCGTGACTTGGTACAGAAGTTGATTGTACGATCACGTTCTTGTAAATTATTACTGACAGAGTGAAATGACCGATTGTCGGCATCAGACAGCCTTTAATGAAGCCATATTTGTGAGACTGGGGTGAATTTACGACGAAAATTAAGTGACTCAATGTATATAATGTATGTATGTAATGTATATACACTCCATTAGGGGAAGAGTAATAATATCTGGAAAAAAATTTTGATGCTGTAGTCCACGCTTCAGACGAAAAACGTACAACGTTCGTCCATTGAAAGCAAAATGGCTGTGGTCGTATTTATGCCACCTCCACTATATGTGCTCGACGTCACTGTTATGTGCCTGCGACCAGAAAGCGCACTGTTTGTGTACTCTTTTGGTCATGGCAACCTGCATTTACAGTCTTGTAGCAAGCTGTGTAGGTTATCATTGATTATCATGCTCTGCTTTTTGTTCTGTTATCACAGACTCAGTAACATGTCGAAAGCGTGTGTATATCAACGTAGCTGGAAGACGTTCCCTGATTAGAGACTCAATATTAAAACAAATTTACAGCAGTCTTCGAAAAAGTTTTATACATATACATCCATCAAACATCCATATATATTATAAAAATGTACGAGGGGCGCTCAATAACTAACGCAACACATCTTTTTTCTCGGCCAATTGCGGTTGAAAAAAATGGGAAATTTGTAGTGAGATATCATGGAATACTCCCGCTTCAGTCCCTACATTTGACGATGTTCCGATAAGTGGTGGCACTATATATAGCCTTGAGAACTGTGTCTGTAACGGAGATGCGTTTGAAGCAGAGAGCTGTCACAGAGCTTTTTTTGGCGGAAAACCAGAGCATTGCAGATATTTATAGGCAGTTGCAACCTGTCTATGGAGACCTGATAGTGAACAAAGGCACAGAGAGGTCTCTGTCATTATAGCACCAAGGTTGTAAAAACCTGTCTGATCTCCCACATTCCAGCTGGCTGCACAGAGCTGTGACTCCAGCAATGTTGGAACGTGCGGACACTCTCATTTGTGGTGATCGACAGATCACAATCAAACACCTTGATGCTCAACTGGATGTCTCTGTTGATAGTGCTGACACACTTACTCACCAGTTGTGGTATGTCTACATCTACATCTACATACACACTCCACAAGCCCCCATAGGGGTCATGGTGGAGGGTACCCTGTATCACTATCAGTCATTTCCTTTTCTGCTCCACTCGCAAATATAGCTAGGAAAAAGCGACTTCTCTAATCACTCTAATCTTATATTCATGGTCCTTATACAGACTGTACATTGGCAGCAGTAGGATCGCTCTGCAGTTAGCCTCAAATGCCAGTTCTCTAAATTTTCTCAATACTGATTCTCGAAAAGAACGTCGCCGTCCCTCCAGTGATTCCCATTTGAGTTCTCGAAGCATCTCCGTAATACTTGCCTGTTGTGCAAACCTACCAGTAACAAATCTAGCAGCCTGCCTCTGAATTGCTTCGATGTCTTCCTTCAATCCGACCTGGTGCAGACCCCAAACACTTCAACAATACACAAAATGGGTCACACTAGCATCTTACATGAGGTCTCCTTTACAGATTAACAACACTTTCCTAAAATTCTTCCAATAAACGAAAGTTGACCATTCGTCTTCCCTACTAAAATTCTTACATGCTCTTTCTCATCCACCCCACAGCCTGGATCCCCTACCTTCTGACTTCCAACTGAAGGAGGCATTCCACATGGAGCCATACGTGGATGATGGGGGGCTATTGATGTAGCAAGACGTTGTCTCCGACGTCTACCGGTAGAGTGGTACCATGCACGCATAAATCTCTCCCAGTAGTGGCATAAGATCATCACATTAACGGAGACTATGTTGAAAAACAGGGTTGTAGGCAAAAGCGAGGGGAATGACATGGTGTATTGCAATTCGGACTGAAACCAACCTGGTTTCAGAAAAAAAAAATGCGTTGCTTTACTTATTGAATGCCCCTCATGCGTGCGCGCGCGCGCGTGTGTGTGTGTGCGTGCGTGCGTGTGTTCTACATCTCCTTCTAAACCTCTGTACCGATTTCAACCATACTTGGTAGACATATCCCTCACTGACAGGTAAAAATCGCTGTTAGGGTTGAGAGCCATCTACCTATCGTAGTTCTGGAGATATGACTTTAAAAACAACGAGATGCGTCAAAAATTGCCGCATTATGCATAATGTTTAAGTTTATTACTTCTTTGCTACTACCTCTATTCACAACATATTTCACAGACAGTATCCACGTATGTTGCTAAATGTACCTACACAAGTACATCAATGTACGACACATGGTTCAAGAGATGTGCCGTCCTAAATGCTGAAAGCGTGAAGAAATTCCACCACTGCGACTCTTGGCACTCTGTGCTTCCCAACTCTGAGGTGCCCCCTGTTCCAGTCTCTCTTGCATGCTGGTTATAACTGAACTTGCTCCGTCACACCCATGGTACTTTCCACGAATGACTGGCCCACCTCTCGCCCAGCCATGCCGATAGAAGACACGTCCGAGCAGCGAAGAAACAAAAACGCGACACTGCCTCACGAGTTATCCGAGTTGTCAGCTGTCCAATGCTGGCACAAAACGATTTGGCCCCTCTCGCCCCTCGTTGCTTCCTGTTTGCGACGGAGACTCCACGGACAGCCAAGTCAACACAAAACAGATACGGCCAATGCACCACACTAGGCCTCAGGCACCACTGCACAACTTATCAGCTGCTGGCAGTGACCACCAGGGCTGTCTCAAGTTGGTATCGCCTGTTTCGCCCAGTACTGCAAACTCTTCTTCTGACTCTGGTACATCCTGGGGAGCTCGATAATACACACAGCGTAGGTCGTCGCCGCACAAGCTAGCACCACAGTGGCCTCGGCGCTGCCTACCAGATGAGGTCGATTCCTCTCTGTAGTGCAAACTGCCTTCCGCGAACTTGTGCCGTTCCAGGAAAGCTCGGAGTGGCGCTGGGACTACCCTCAGGCTGCCACACACGCCGTCTTGCAGGTATCAATCACCTCACCCAAGTAGACGTGACCAGCTGGGCTTGGGGGGAGGAGAGTTGTGCCGCGAAATTCAATTTAACAACACACATTAGACACGAATTTTCTGCGTTTTATATTGGCTAAAGCTTAACTATTAAATCGGTTACGCTAAAAGTACCGTAACGCCATTAATTCATTAAAATAGTAAGCTGTACCGCAGTCAGCGTGGGTGGAGGTCACGATGCCAATACACCACCACCCTGGATAGCAGTGGAGCAGTGAGTGGATGCATGGTAATCGTTCGATATGATGTCATAGAAATATCATTGCAAAAACATTCTTTTATTGTTCATCGACTACAACAACTGTGTTGCTAAGGGAGGAAGTCAATGCACCTGGGATGTAAACTGTGTATTACCTATGGAGAGGCACAGCTGGCAGCAGGCAGCCTAACAGACTGCAGTGTCAGGTGCCCTTTAATGATAATGGCAGTAGTTCAGCGAGGATGCTGATGGCAGCAATACATAGACACTAGAGGTTGCCGGATAGCCTAGCATGTAGTGCGCAGAGACATGCAGAATCACGTCAGGGCTCCAAGGTGGATGAGATAGCCCCTAGGAGCAGTGTTGGCTGCCCACACGAACAGAGGCAGATTGCAGTGACTATGCCTGCACAGGTGATGGAGGTTGAATGACTGCAGAGCCCCAGGGTCGAGCTGTAGACCTCCAGGGAGAAGGCCAGTTGTAGCAGGAGTAAGCCCTCAGCTGAAATAATGCAGAACTAATTTTACACCTCAGACCTGAATTTACATGCACAAAAATTTTGCATGTGCTTCAGCACCACAGTATGGGGTTCTCAGAACCCTTCTGATGATAAAAGACACTTTACCCTATGTTTCTACATGCTACGTTACTTTATAAACTACGTTTTCGCCTCATATGGGATGTTTCGTGCGTGTTCTATGTGTAGAGGTAGGGTAACTTTGAACTTCTGTATCTCGAAAACGGATAAGGATATGAAGAAAAATTTCAAGGCCGTTCGATATCGATATCTTAGGAATATATTGTAAAAGTTACACCCTTTTGCTATCCATAGCAGTCTTGGAATCGGCATTCATCTGTAGCACCACATTTCGAAAGCTTCTATTCTCTTCTTGTCTAAGCTATTTATCGTCCACGTTTCACTTCCATACATGGCTACACTCCATACAAATACTTTCAGAAACGACTTCCTGACACTTAAATCTATACTCGATGTTAACAAATTTCTCTTCTTCAGAAACGCTTTCCTTCCCATTGCCAGTCTACATTTTATATCCTCTCTACTTCGACCATCATCAGTTGTTATGCTCGCTAAATAGCAACACTCCTTTACTACTTTAAGTGTCTCATTTCCTAATCTAATTCCCGCAGAATCACCCGACTTAATTCGACTACATTCCATTATTCTCGTTTTGCTTTTGTTAATGTTCAACTTACATCCTCCTTTCAAGACATTGTCCATTCCGTTCAACTGCTCTTTGCTGTCTCTGACAGAATTACAATGTCATCGGCGAACCTCAAAGTTTTTATTTCTTCTCCATGGATTTTAATACCTACTCCGAATTTTTCTTTTGTTTCCTTTACTGCTTGCTCAATATACAGATTAAATAACATCGGGGAGTGGCTACAACCCTGTCTCACTCCCTCCCCAACCACTGCTTCCCTTTCATGCCCCTTGACTCTTATAACTGCCATCTGGAGAAACGGATAAAGATAACAGTAAAATACTCAAGTTTGTTCGAGATCAGGATCTTAGGAGTATACCGCAAAAATTTCAGCCATCTGCTGTGCATAGCCGTATTGGAATCTGTGGCTCGGGTTTGGTACGAAAACATGGTAAAAATATTTTTTTTATCCATCAATGAACTAATGATGCCTTCATATGCATCTTAAGGCCCGACGCACACCACATCGAATGCAAAAAGAACCAACCGATTTGCTCCATTTGCCTAAGGAGGAGGAAGTGTGTAATATTCATACTTCGACCCTGTGCTGTAGTACAGGGACACTGAAACGATCCTTTCGTTGCGTATTCAAATGATCCCTAGCCCACGGGCAGTCCAGAACACTTTACCCTGCCTTTCTGTCACCAGCAGAAACCAAGGTGTAAGCCCAAGAAGAATCCCGCTTTTATTCGCGGCGTTTTGGTGCGTGCAAACCGATTTAGTTGTTATTTTTGCCAAAGACCAAAAATTTGCAAGTGTGCCTGCCATATGAGCCCTCACGCTTGGAATGTAACTGTGATTTGAAAGCGGGTCTAAAAACACTGGGCCGTAGCCCCAGGTAGGAAGTTGTATCATCCTCAACTGCACTTTGTATCCTCAAGGGATAGAGAGCATTAATACCCAGATTTCTCGAACCCTATTAAGTTGTGAGGCTAATATGTACAAATACAGTTTCCTTGATTTCGCGTGCTCTAGCGAATGCACCTGCTCTGAAACAGATCCCGTGTCATGACGCGATATTTAGAAAACCTTAGAGTAAGAACTAAACCCTTTAACAGGAGTTTTTTTTCGATGTGCTTCGACCAACAAGCCGAAATTTGTTGAAATTGGTAGGTCACAGCGTCTGGCCTCTGTGGCCACACAAAGAAAATAATAGATGAACCACAAACACCTTCAGCGAACCAACTGCGATGCTTGTTCGCATTACACACTCTCAGACTGCATCTGCAGCTCTGTGCTCCTAACTTTCTGCATCTCATCGTCATTAGTAGCTACTGTGGTCCACTTCTGTGAAAGGTGAAGTACGGTGCACAGCAGTGCTCATGTGAGAGAGTTATTCTTGGTGACTATTTT
Source organism: Schistocerca nitens (assembly GCF_023898315.1). Lineage (NCBI taxonomy): Eukaryota > Metazoa > Arthropoda > Insecta > Orthoptera > Acrididae > Schistocerca > Schistocerca nitens. The sequence goes on along the minus strand of NC_064618.1, from coordinate 248,981,537 downwards.
TCGGTGAATCATCTTCAGCGCAACTGTTCATCCATAATGAGGTGGCAGCATTAATGAAGTAGCACTGCATACTAAGCTCCTGTCAGCTATGTAAAATAAACAACTTGTACATCTTGTAAATTGCCACCTCGTGATAGACATCCAGTTGGTGTGAAGATGGTTTAACCGAAACTAGTCAAAAAAATAAATAAAAAAGCGACTATTAGGTTAGTTAGTGTTACAAGTGTTTACAGTATTTAAGGGTTTGTATTTAGTGAGGATACAAAACCAAATCAAAATTCAAGTACCCACGTCTAGAACACCAAACATCTGTCGCAGTCTGATCAGTGGATAAGAAAATTAGCTAAGTTCAATTGTTCTTGGCTGAATTCCAAGAACGAGCAGCTATCGAGACAATTTGATTTGCATGTCGACTTCCTGTAGTATGTTTTCTACTCTCAGGTTACTGTTGACCTATTTCTG